>NW_023421611.1:0-1577 GCF_002922805.2 Oryzias melastigma
TTTCCTTTCACAAAATACTTGCAGATATGCAAGTAAGAGCAGGCTTTCCCATTCTTGCAGTGGCCTTTATTGTAATATTTGCAGGGTTCTGTGTTTTGACCCTTAAAAGGTGAATGCATCACATGTTTAGCTCTTGTGTAAACATAGATTTTCTCATGATTTTTCATCTTCTTTACGTGTTTTATTTAAAGAAAGCAAAAAACAAAGCATACCTGAGTGCTGGCATCACTGTCACTTGAGTGCTGGTCACTGAAGGACAGTTCATCACTCCCATTTGAATCTTCATCAAAAGAACCTGGAAAATAATGTGTCACTAAGGAAGGACATGACTGTTTTTTTCTTGTGATGTTGAATGGAAAGAAGGTGGTCTTCATAAAGACATTTTTTTTTAAATACTCAATGTATACAAGGGCTTTGTAAGAAATTTAGGGGCCCTAAATATGCAGATTTATTCATTTGTTAAATAACTAAATATATATACACTTTAATGCTAAAGTTTATTTTGTCTGGTGGAGGGGAAAAAAAGAAAAAGTTGAATGTTTTTAAGGAAAAAAAGCATTGTCTTTGCTGCCCTCTGGTGGTATAAAAATGAACAACATATAATCGCCGCTAAACAGCTGTTTGTGAAGAATTTTTTATTTTTTTTTATTTTAAACAACTAAGTACATGTTCTAAATTTAAGTAAACGTTTCATTAACTAAATGTTAGTCCAACTTTTAGCTTTATGTAGGTTAAAGAGAAATCTACGGAAAAACGAAACTGAAATTATTCAATGTCAAAGTTTCGACTATGAACTCCGGAAATTCTGACGATTTTGCTTTAATTCAGGTGTTTATTTGTTAATACATAGCTGACTAAATGTTTAAAATAAATAAGCATTTCATACTTTGTTTTTAATGATCGAATATTGTCATAAACTGTGAAATGATGAAATTAGAAAAAAATAAAATAAACGGAGCACGTATATTTACGTAAAACAACATTCATATATTTTTAAATAAATGTCAAACACTTTAAAGGGTATTAAAAAGTCTAATCTAAAAGGGACTTACTGCAAGCAGTCGCCATCGCTGATTTAGAAAGTACTTTCGTTTTTCACGCAGATTTTAAATACCGTCACTAAATCTGACGTTGGAGAATGAAGCCACGCCCACACATGTCAAAACATGTCCAACAGCTGTTTAGAGTTGGCACGATTCAAAAGATTGTTTTTATGATATTCTAAGAGAGAGAGAAAGAAGCATTACATTTAGATGATAAATAATTTGCATTTTTTAAATTACCTTTTGCTAATACTGTAAAATAAAAATGCATGTTCAAAATTTTTCACTTTGTTCTAACACTATGACTAGAGATTTCAGTCATTGACATTTTTGTCCTTTTTCTGCTTCAACATTTCAGTGAGCCGTGAAGAAGTGAAATAATTTGTGAAGCTGAGGGCTTCAAATGATCACCTCTTCTCAGGAAAAAGATATGCCTCCATGTGGGCATGAAGGTATGTACATTGTATTTTATAGAGTTAAAACCATTTGGATGGATGGAAAGTGTTTTATAAATAAAGAGTAATTTGATTTGTG
>NW_023421612.1:0-1577 GCF_002922805.2 Oryzias melastigma
TCTTTTGAGTTTTCTATCGGCTTTGTAAGTTCTCAGTTGAAGCTGGGTTCAAGTTTTAAAGAATAAATTTCTGACTTTTAACCAAATTTAATTTTTTTCAATATATATATTTAAAATAACAGATTTAAAGACAACTTTCTGTTACATATGTTGTCAAAATTTACATTTTTGGATTAAAATAATACATTTATAGATATATTTCCATTTTAAAATTAATAAAACAGTAATTTTTCTTTTATAAATGTTCATAAATGAAGAGTCATATCTTTTAACAGTATAAAAAGGCTAGAAAAAAACTTGAACTATATGTAAATGGTACAAAAACATCAAAAAACCCTACAAAATACAGATCTATTGCTAAAAAAATCTTTAAAAGAAGAGTTCAACAGGTTCACGCTTTGATTCAAGTCGGGACTTTGGAACGTTCTGTGCATTATGCAGACTATTTTAGTATGCACGCTGCAGCTTCAATAAGCAAATGAAGTGGTCACTAAGGAGAATCTTCTCAGATTGTGCTTCTATCTGTTCTCACCAATCATTTTAAAAGCAGGATACTTCCTTTGGGGGGGTTGTATGTCGTGACAAAATAAAGTATTTTCTGGCAGATGCTTCCAATGTTACTCATGCTTTTCAAAACTGCCTTTATTTTTGCAAATATAATCTAACATTGGGGGATTTTATCTGAGTTTTTAGAAGATACTTTCACTTCCTGTGTGTCATTTTATATTTTATTTTTTTGGGGAACAAAGCTGGCGAGATAAACAATTTTTTTTTTTCTATTTGTATTTTATTTTGTAGCTATAAAAATTTTGTGTAATTACACTGGAGTCATTTAAAACAAAATTTCTGTAAATTTATAACTTTTTAATTTTCACATCTTAATGAAAACAGGATTGTTGAGTCACATATTTGACTCAACAGCCTTTAGCTTGATGAATGCTGAATATCTTTAAAGTAAAAAAGGATGTAGGTAGTTTAGAAAAGTCCTTTATCACTAACTGGGTTAGCAGAGTTGAAAATATTACATTAAAAACATCTCAAACTAAGGAGATGTCCAGTTTTACAAGATTGCAGGAACTCATTGTGAGAAATCAAATTAGAGGATGTAATTCTAGTGTTAAAGCATGGTAGTGGAGGGGCAATGATATGGACTTATTTTGAAACCTTAGGATTGTGTTGCTTTCTTGTATAAAATTCCTGCCGACCAAAATAGTCTATTTACATGTTAATCCATCAGTCAAATAGGTTAAATGAGAGCAAAAAACCTGCAAACAATAGAGACTTTACAATTCACTTTCTCCACAATTTGGTTAGAAACTTGATTTTTGGATCATGTTTTTGTTCTGGTTCTATATATGATTTTTATTTTAAAAAACAAGAACAAAAATTCAGCAAAATATTGCTAAATAACCGAGTAACAATTAAAATATATATATATATATATATATATATATATATAAATATATTGAATATAGAACAACCCGTGGGTTTCTCCTCTATTCGTTACCATTTATTTTTCATTTACTTCTCCATGCCTCTGTTTGGTGCAGTGTGATTCAGGTGTTGTCCTCTCTTTC
>NW_023421613.1:0-1577 GCF_002922805.2 Oryzias melastigma
TTATAATATGTAGGGTAGGCTACAAATTTAGGCTGAATGATAAAGCACAGTACTGAAAAACAAAGCTAAATAGTTGGAGTCGACATGCTTTTACTGATCCGGCCCACCTGAGAACAGAAAGTCTGGATCCGGCCCCAGAGCCAAACTGAGTTTGACATGCCTGATTTAGAGAATCTGCAGATACCGAGACCCGATCTGATTCTTTTGTCAAAACATGAAAAAAAATAATCAACAGATCCAGGTTGTCCCCTATTTTAACCATCTTTTATCTTTTAACTCTTAATGAACTTCTGTGACATAGCTCCAACAATTAAGTAAAAGATTAAGATGACCGAGCTGCAGAAGACCTGAACAGGAAGTCCTCGACCGGAACAGGATGTCCCCCCACATCGCTTGGGAAAAAAATTGCAATCTCATAGTTACAATTTTTACCACTTTAAGGTTTTATAAAAGTTATTCTACAATTTTTCAGCACTTTCGGGTTTGCATTAGGTTTGGAGTAATTTCCACTTTAGCCCAATGATGTCAGGAGCCATCTTTCAACTAGACAAAATTTTGACTATTAACTAGTAAAAACTAGGACTGGGTTGATAAAATTGATTATTAGTTTGAGTTAATATAAATGTAAGAGATCAAAAATAGAGATTGATTTAGCACCTTCAGCTAAAGTCTGCTAGCTTGATGCTAGCACATAGTGGACTTTCCCGTAGGTGGACCTAGACATACATTGCTAACTCAATGAACATCTTTATAAACTCACAGGAATGAATTTTCAAAACTCTTTTAAGGAAATATTTTTTTAAAGTAAACATTTGTGAAATATTTAAAAGGTTGTAATTTTCTTTAAAACAAAATTAGAAAGGGGATCAATACTTTTCCCTGCACGTTTTCCCACAGCTGTGTTTCCTGTTGTAACCCGTGTCGGGTCTGACTTCCTGTTTTGCAGATTTTCTATTTTTCCGACGGTCAAGGATATCCTGGACTGGATGATTTCAAAGGCCGAGTTCAGTTTATCGGAGACATCAACAAGAGGGACGTCTCCATCCAGCTGACTCCGACTCAGTTCAGCGACAACGGCACCTTCTTCTGCGACGTCAGGAACCCCCCTGATGTGGGGGGGACGCAGGCAGAGACGCAGCTCAGGGTCGTCTTGAAAGGTCAGTTTCTACCCCCTCAGGTCTGGAGGGACATGGTGGGGGGGTTGTCGGGGACTGTGACAGTGAGAAAATGAGGCTGAGTCAGCTTTTTCAGGAAAACAGACTCACTATTGACTGAACCGTTCCACTGTGGACACACTGTCCTGGATTACATCATATTTAATCTCTACAATCTGCCGTGCTTCTCCTTTTAATCTCCATGGAAACCACAAAGCTTTTTTGTAAGTCATCTTTAAGCGTCGTATCTTCTCAGGAATGGGAAATCCAACTCTTCAATTCAGAGGGTTGGTGTTTAATTTGATGCTTATTGTGTGAAAAATACATAATTGTGAATCCAAATCTAAAGCTTCAAATGAAACCGATTGTGTTGCTGTTGTCGTTGGCTGCATGGAGAGTGATGTTCGTTATCTTCTGGTTCAG
>NW_023421614.1:0-1577 GCF_002922805.2 Oryzias melastigma
ACATCTCTGGTACCGCTCACTCTGTTGTTACTGTGACTAGAGCTAGCTTAGCTTAAGATCATTCATTTATGTGTTACTTTTAAAATGTGTGTAAAAAGAGGCATTTTGAATGGCCAATACGTCATTCTTTACGCCTCTTTTCCTGATGAATTACAACCCCTTTTGCTTGCCGCCATAGTACAGAAATTACAAACATTTTCTGATCGTAATCTTCCAAGTTCCTGGAGTCCAAGAATGCACCAGGACTGACTTGGTCCCTACTTGCCAGAACAGAGCGACAAGTTTTAAACCGTAAAATGTCATATTTGAAACCATAAAAAAAAGAGTTGAAATGGGAAAAAAAGTTTTGACATTGAAATTTTGAGTTCAGAAACAAAAAAAAACACAAAATTTGAAGCTGAGAATAATTAAGTTCATATTAGAATTGCTGAGAGTTTGAGACGCTTTATTCTTATTTTAGCTTAGCACCAATATTTCAACTTTTATTTTTCCAAGTTGTTTTATTTAGGTTTCAAATCTTTATGGCCCCAATTTGGCTCCATAATTTCCTGTTTTTTTAAGTGACAACACTCACTGGCCACTTCATTAGATACACCTGTCCAACTGCTCGTTAATACTAATTTCCAATCAGCCAATCACATGGCAGTAACTTAATGCATTTAGGCATGTAGACATGGCAAAGACAATCTGCTTCAGTTCAAAATGATGGAGATTGAACGGCAGATTGGCATCATAGATGTACAGCAGACAACTGCAGCAACAGCGTGATGCTATCATGTCAAAATGGACCAAACCCTCTATAGGGAATGTTTCAAGTTCTTTGTTGAATCTATTCCATATATTAAGACAATTCTGAAGGAAAAAGAGGGTCTAACCCAATACTAGCAAGGGGAACCAAATAAGGTGACTGGTGAGTAAAATTTCCCCAATTAAAAGTGACTGTTTGGTTTTATGTCACTGTTTGTGGCTCCAAAATTGACTTCTCATTACCCCAAACAGGAGGAATGATGGAAAAATCTAATTTAGTTGTAAGAACCTCACTGCACAAATCTTGATGGATCCTATTTTGTTCAATTTTTGGTGGTGCCAGAATGTTGCTTAATTATCTGCAAGCTCTGTGGTTTATATTGTGTGAGTGCACTTATGTCTTTTTAAAAAGGAATGATCAATGGATATTTATCAGCACGTTTGTGACAATAAAAGTAGGTTTTTTTTTTTACTTTGACATGTGGTGGACAGAGTGAGAATCCAGTGTTTTTCCAAAATAAAACTTCTGCCAGAATCGTTTATTGTCCGTCTTCGTAACCCGGTTTATCCCTTTTGGGATAATGAGGATGCAGGAGCCTCTCCCAGCTACTGTTGGGCAAAGGTGATGGGCAGGTCATCAGTCTGGGGCAGGGCGCATAATAACTCCTGGATATTCACACCTATAAGGACGAGTAACCATTCATCCTATGAAGCATTTACTGTGGGAGGGAACAGTTAAAACTCACACATGCACCAGGAGAACAAACTGTCTCACAAAATGTTGTATACTCATTTGTACACAGTGTTTACATGAGTGGAGATAGTGGAAA
>NW_023421615.1:0-1577 GCF_002922805.2 Oryzias melastigma
AACACCGAAAATGACCCACAACCCCATTACTAACCCTTTAAGGAACTTAAAAATCAAAAGAATTATAAAAAACATCTAAGGAAACATGAAAAAGTTCAAAGGAAAAATGAGAAAACTAAAAAGGAAACATGAAAATGATCAAAAGAAAAGATCAAAAGAAACATAAGAAAGATCAAAGGAAACATGAAAATCATCAAAAGACATGCATGAAAGATCAAAGCAAACACGAATCTCCTAATTTCGACTTGGGAATCCTGTAATTCCGACTCAGGAAGTATGGTATTCTAACTTGGGAATGTCGGAGTGCCGACTTGGGAATTTATGAATTCTAAAGCAAAAATTTTAGAATGCCAACTTGGTAATCTTTGGATTCCAACTTGGGAATCTTAGAATGTCCAAGAGACTCATTAAAAGAAATCAAAAGGAAAGATGAAAAGAAACTTGCAAAAGATTCAAGGAAGTAATAAAAAAAGCATCAAAGGAAACATGAGAAAGATCAAAGGAAACATGAAAATCATCAAATGAAACATGAGAAAGATAAATGGAAACAGGAAAATCAACAAAGGTAAACACTAGAAACATGAAAAAGATCAAAGGAAATATGAAAATCATCAAAGGAACCCACAACATACTCAGTAATGCAATTTTTTTGTTTTGATTAAAAAAAAAAAAACTCCATGCCAGATTTGCCCATGCAGAGCCCCCTCGTTTCCACTGAGCGGTCCAGTACAGTCCGGTCTTGTAAGGAGTTGTACGGGACCGACCATTAATTCTGGCTAACATTTCCACTCAGTTAAGCGTCACTTCCACTGAGCGGTTTGTTTTCACGGCGCATGCGTGGTGTAGACCGCTAGCGTGTCATTGTAGAAAAGCAACAACAATGGAGGTCATCCAGCAGCTCCTCTTTTTCTTGCTTTACTTTTTGTACATTGTTTATAACAGGAATTTAATTTTGTTTGAAAGAAGATTGTGGCGGCTAAGAAGAATCCCCCTGTAAAGAGGAAAACAGAATCGCTAGCTTAGCGCTATACTGTACTTTCTAAAGTCGTCATCACAGCGACTCCACCCCAACCGACCGGTTGTATTTTTCTATGGACCTGCAAAGGGTGAGGGCTCTCAAAAGGTACATATCGGTACTGTTCAATGGGTCAATTTACCAGTGGAAACACTCATAATACCGGATTGAACCAGATCGGACCGCCCAGTGGAAACGAGGCTTATATGCTCCATTTGGGTTGATCATTGGTTGTGATTTCCTGACTGATCAGGAGAGCACAGCCATCATCTCTGCACGGGTTAAATCCCAAACGTGAAAGGGATGTTTTTTAGAAAGGAAAGTACCTTTGAGCCTCATTGACGGCATCATTGCCAGTCTAAAGTAAACTAAGCAACGCATGAACCCGGAAGAAGGAATTTCTTACATAAAACTCAGCTACCATTGACTGGAAACATGTTCTCTCAGTAGACTCACCTCTTCCCTGAAGTTACCTGTGAAAGGAATCCTGCTGCGTTTATTCTGGGCACGTTTGCATATTAGTCATGCTTTGACACATTTTTTATAGACAATGCATCTCTTG
>NW_023421616.1:0-1576 GCF_002922805.2 Oryzias melastigma
ATCTCTGGCTGGTTTGTGTTGTGCTTCTTTTTTCACACATTTTTGTGTCATTTCTGCTAGGATTCAAATGGAACAAAAATGGAAAAAAAACTGTTTCTTGAGACAGTAATTATGCAGTCGAGTTCAGAAAAAGAAGATGTTATCAATCTTTTATGGCCACAAATAAGAAAAAGTGTTTAGTTAAAGGAATAATACATTTTGTTGTCAGCACTGTCTTCCTTTTTCCACCTAAAAACTTCCTTCCTCACACAGAATATATTTAAAATAATAACAGTGCAACATTTTGCAGCTTTGTGCGCCCTTCCACTTTCTGTTTGAAATACTTAGCAACAACTAAATTATTATTGCATTTTTATTGAATTTAATAATTAAAAAACGTAATAATAGATACTTTCCGTTTTATTATTTATATCACATCACAAAAGGAGCTAAACATATAATTTAGTGATATTTGACCAGAATAAGCAGACGAAAAAGTGAAGTGGTGTCATGGATTAGTTCAGATAGGAAGTCCTTACGTTTAGACAAAATGAAGAAAATCAATTATTTTAAACAGTGACATCCCTGATGGTGTCAGTTGTTCTCTTTCCCCCAGTGAGCAGGACCCTTATTTTGCATTAAAGATGGGATATGTGCTTCCAGTAGAAGAACATATATTATTAGGTTCAAATAGAAACATGCTCAACTCAGAACTCAGATTATCTTTAAACTGTGAAAAGCGTATTTATTTATTTATTTTAAAGTATGAAAAGTCTTGGTTTTAGCAGCAGTTGATTGTGTTAAATCAGACTCTACAGAAGAGTGTTATGTAGTAAAAGTGGTCAAGGTCTGTCTTCAAAGACTATTTATGCAAAAATTAAATGGACACAAATGCAATTCTGAAACCAAAGAATATGAAATATTTTTTTTTTACTTTTTTTTTTACTTTTGTAAGCTTAATGTTTTTTTGATTTTAGATTTATTATTTATTCATTTTATGTTTTTTTAGTTTTAGTTGAAATATAAAGCCACATATATATATATATATATATATATATATATGTGGCTTTTGCTAATTTGATGTCATATTCTGGAGCTTTTGCAGTTGAAGTCCATCAAAAAACAACTTTACTTTTGCACCTATATTTTTGAAGAAATTGAATGTTATGTGGACCAAGGGGCGGAACTCTTTGAAATACATATTTTGATCTTTTTTATTTTGAATGGCCTTTCACGCTGTTGTTCCCATTTGCCACCCTTCCGAAGTCTTCTGTCCCCCAAATAAAATGTTCGATATGGAGAGAAAAAAGTCTCACCTCGATTTGTGTGTTCATCATTCTTGATTTGTGTGTAACTCTGGATTTGTAGGTCCGCTCTCTGGGTGTCGAGGAGGACCTTGCGCTGCCTGCTTTAAAAAAGGCACCTAAGCGAAAGGAGGGAGGGAACAAAGGAAATGGGGAAACTTTAATGTTAGAGTTTTAAAAACACTAATTTTGATAACTTTTTTTATATTATTACCGGACATATCTGTTAAAGAAAGAGTGAAAATGTAAAGTTTTCACCAGATATTGAAAATGGTTCATAAGAAAACTCTCAT
>NW_023421617.1:0-1576 GCF_002922805.2 Oryzias melastigma
TCGAGTGTCAGGAGTTATTTTCTGCAGGCCGTGACGGATGTCACTGTGACTCGTTATGAGGAAGGCACCTCTCAATGGGAGCAGGAATTTGCCCAAAAGGCACAAATTCCTGAAACATACCAAGATGTCCGGTTTCCTTCTCAAGTTTAAAAGGTAACATAAGGATGAGCCTGAGGTCCAATATTCAAAACCAACATAAAAGCAATTTCAGACAATTGCAGAACGTTTGTAGAGATAAAACACTTACTATGATGCTTTTAAAGTTTTAATAAAACAAACTACAAAAAAATATATAGATGTATAAATACATGGAATATTAATCAAATTAAATGTGCAGAAAAAATAGGAAAAATCACTTTGAGAAAAAAAATCAGATTTGACTATATTTTTCTTTGGGAAAAGAGGCAAGAACATATTAAGGAAGTTATTACCGCGTCAGAAAACTTAATTAAAATAAAAAATACATTGACCATAATACATCAAGATTTCTATCAAGAAAAATGGTACTAAAAAAGGGAAAAGTATGACGCGCAAATATTCTGGTTACAAATAAACCCCATTCCATTGTTGTTTGTGATACGCTTGCCTGCATATTAGCCAGGTTAAAAATGTTAGCTGTATTAGCATATTAATAATGTAATTAACTCCCAACCTTGATTGCAACACTTAAAAAAACAGGCTGATATTGTTAAAACAAACATCACTGTGACTCAGCTTACACACAACGTTGTTAGTAATATGTTAAAAAACAAACACTGCCACATGTTAGCCACGTTAGCATATTTACAATACCTCTAACTCACAAACTTGTTTGCAACAAGTGAAAAGACAGACTGATACACAAATGTTAGCTGTAATTACGCTAACTCCCAACCTTGTTAGTAACATGACTTAAAAAAAAAAAAAAANNNCAATGGTAGCATAACTACCAACTTTGTTTGCAATTGTAAAAAAACAGACTGATACCACTAAAACCAAATTTCACTGTGATTATGTAAATTCCCAACCTCGTTGGTAACACGTAAAAACAACACAATCCAACACTGCTACATGTTAGCAGCATTAGCGTATTGACGAAACACCCAACCTTGTTTGTTTGTGACATGCTTGCCTGCATGTTAGCCAGGTTAGAATTGTTCGACACATTAGCATATTAACAATACCGATAATTTCCAAACTTGTTTGTAACAAGTAAAAAGAGAGACTGATACCACTGAAACAAATATCACTCTGACTATTCTAACTCCCAACCTTCTTAGTAACATCTAAAAAAGTCTGACACCTCTACATGTTAGTAGCGTTAGCGTGTTCCAATGCAACTGTTGTTTGCAGTCTGAAATTTTGAGCACTGTGTACCTCTCAAAATTGTTTCAACATCAGTAAACATAACCAGAATAAATTCATTTGTTAGGCTTTCTGAATTATAAGACACACTTTTTAAAATTTTTTTATTGTTAATTAAGGCTTTTACATTCACCCTTATAGTGCGGAAACCACAGTTGATATAATTAAACAAAACGTTATTGACTATAATAACTAATAACACATTTTTATTGACACAATTTTTGTTAAGCTG
>NW_023421618.1:0-1576 GCF_002922805.2 Oryzias melastigma
CTCAAATAATCAAAATTAAAAAAAAAAAAACACATGAAATCATGGAGGGACATCAATACAGTTTACATCAGGGGGTCAAACTGAATCACACAAGGGGCCAAAATCCTAAACACACTTTAGGTTATGGGGCAAACAGGATCAACATTTTTTGAACACTCTAAAACTACATTTTTAAAATTTTAAAACCGTAACTTTTAACATAACTATGAACTAGATATATAACATTACCTGTGATGATGCTAGTGTGAATGCTGGAAGCTGAATTTAGCCGCTGAAGAAGCTGAAATTGATAGTTAAAAACACTGAAGCTGATGGTCGGCTAAAATGCTGGCTAAATGCCACATTAGCCTAAAAAAATAAAAATAAAAAAAATAAATAAAAAAAATAAAATAAAAAAGTAATTTAGCCAAAACAGCTAGCACGTAGCCGAAACATTGACTAAACTCCAAAATACCCTAAAAAAATTTTAGTAAATGCCAAAATAGTAAATAAAAATAACAAAATGCCAATTTTTAAAACTTTAAAACTGTAACTTTTTAACATAATTATGAATAATAAAAAGCCAGGAATATTATTCCAGAATAAATCAACTTAAACCTTAAATAACTTTCAATATTTTACTCTTAATAAAATATATTTTGTCAAAATTAATCAAGTTAGAAATTAGTACAAGATAACATCGGGTCATTAATAACTATAAAATAAAATGATCAGGAGGGCCGGATCCGGCCCCCGGGCCTTGACTTTGACACTTATTAGTTTCTTCTTATTTTACATTTTTGGATGCAGGTTTGCCATTCAAGAAAAACTTTGCTTTATACGATGAATGGGAATTACCAACACTTTAAAGTGGCTTTGTACGCGCGAGCGAGTTCGAGCGAGTGTGAGCGAGTGTGCGCGAGCAAGAGTGAGCGAGTGCGAGCGAGAGTGAGTGAGCGAGTGCGAGCGAGTGCGAGCGAGAGTGAGCGAGTGCGAGCGAGTGTGAGTGAGCGAGTGCGAGCGAGTGCGAGCGAGAGTGAGTGAGCGAGTGCGAGCGAGTGCGAGCGAGAGTGAGCGAGTGCGAGCGAGTGTGCGCGAGGCAAGAGTGAGCGAGTGCGAGCGAGAGTGAGTGAGCGAGTGCGAGCGAGAGTGTGCGAGTGCGAGCGAGAGTGAGTGAGCGAGTGCGAGCGAGAGTGTGCGAGTGCGAGCGAGAGTGTGCTAGTGCGAGCGCGAGCGAGTGCGAGCGAGTGCGAGCGAGTGTGCGCGAGCAAGAGTGAGCGAGTGCGAGCGAGAGTGAGTGAGCGAGTGCGAGCGAGAGTGTGCGAGTGCGAGCGAGAGTGTGCGAGTGCGCGCGAGAGTGAGTGAGCGAGTGCGAGCGAGAGTGTGCGAGTGCGAGCGAGAGTGTGCTAGTGCGAGCGCGAGCGAGTGTGCGTGAGCGAGTGCGCGTGAGCGAGAGTGAGTGAGTGCGAGCGAGTGTGCGCGAGCGTGAGTGAGCGAGTGTGAGCGCGCGTGCACTCACTGTGTGGGGGGTTGCGCTGAATGGGCGTGGTCTGTGAAAGGATTTGTGGTCATTTCAGTATTATGTTTAATTTCTTAT
>NW_023421619.1:0-1575 GCF_002922805.2 Oryzias melastigma
CCATTGCATCCCTTTCAGGTTCACGGGTTGCTGGAGCCTGTCCTTGCTACTGTTGGATGAAGGTTGGGTACACCCTGAATAGGCCACCAGTGTGTCATGACTACACCCACATATGCACTCTTAGATGTTATTTAGAGACACCAATAAAGAGGGAGAACATGCACGTTCCACATTGAACGGACCCAGCTGGAAGCTGATCATTCATTACTCCACCGTACATCCTAGATTTAGAAAGCTAATCTAGATTCGATAAGGATCGCTACCTGCTGAACGAGGGAGCAATGAGAAAACGCTTATTTAGACTTTTCTATATTATTTATCGGGCATATCTGTTTAAGAAAGTTTTAATAAATAGAATCAAAGTTCAAAGAGGTTGATAAGAAAACTGATTACTCAGCATTCTAGCAGCATTCAAATGCATCATATAGTGTATTTTGTATGTTTTTGATTTTCGAGTCTACATGTGAACAGACAATTCCAAGCACACACAGTTAGGCAGTGAATGTATTGTATGAGGTACAAATCAAGAATTACTTTCGCTCCATATTTTCCACATGGATGGGACGCAAACTTCACATTAATCACATGTTGTGGTTTGAAACTGTTGGGTTCTGATGAACAACCACAGAGTATGGAGACCCTTTGGTGACCTATGAGTCCAAAACAAACTTCTTTGTTTAGGATGACGAATCAAAGCCTAGCTTCCATTTATGTTGTGTTTTCTTTGGGGTTTTACTGGATCAAGTGAAAAGACCCTGGTTCATATCCCAGCTGGGTCCTCAGTGTGCAGAGTAGGACTGCCACGATTAGTCGAGTGATCGTTGATGACTAATTTAATAGTCGATTAGTCGTTCCTTAATATTATATGGAGTCAGAGTGTAGTAGTTGAACAAAGTTGTGAGCGTTGAGAACCAAAATTGCACTTTTCTATATTTAAATCGGTGAGACCAAAACTTTATCTTTCGTGAAAAATAGCTTCTTGTTTTGATTACCAGCCTCATTTAATTGTGTTTCAATGCTGACTAAGCATTCACAAAATAATGATTCTCCAGCTCCTCTCCGTACGTTTTTCTGGAGTAAAAACTCATTTACACTTCCAGCGATCTTAGCAAACGTTCAGCTTCTTCGGGACATTTCTGCTTTTTTGTATTCATAAACTCTACAGTTTTTTTCATTTATAGTGCAAAATTTGCCCCATGGGAAATAAAAGAGAAAGTCTTCAAATTTCACAATTTTAAATAGATTTAGTTTCCCCCCTATAGTTTGAAGTGTCTGCCAACACAAACCATCTCTGCGTCCACACCAACAAAAAATCCTCACATTTCCTTCATTTTTTACCGTTTTTGTCTCCACTTCCTCCTGACTATAGTAGTGGGAAGTTTTTTCAAAGAAGTTAAGAAGAGTTGGTCAATTCCAACAGCTTAAGCAGCTCTCCAATAATCACTGGTAACCATTTATTTGGTTTAATTCCAGTAAAAATCTGCATTTGTATTGTTTTTATGAGACCAGAAAACGACTTAAGAGTTGGACTTTTCTCCTTAAATCCCCCACATGCTGCTCCAGCCTTTCTTTCAC
>NW_023421620.1:0-1575 GCF_002922805.2 Oryzias melastigma
AGAGCCTGTGATGATAAAAGTAGCTTTGTGCTTTGCAAAAAAAAAGAAAAATGAACTCTGACTTTAGAACAACAGCTGGTTTGTTTATTCACAAAATAAAAAAACATGAGGATCTTGAAAACTTTTCAGTTAAAATAGATTGAGGTCAATGACAAACACTTAAAGGTGCTAAAACAACCATTTGGTCAGAACAGGTCGTGAATACTTTTAGCTTTGTTGTAATACAGCATGTCAAACATGTGATTTTCCACATGTACCAATGACAGGAGAGTTGGCGTGACAAATTTGTTTATTTCATTGAGTTATTATATGGGCTCTATGACGACATTCATGCAATCAGAGAAACCAAAACAAAAACACCATTATTCTGTTCACATACGTACCTATTTGACCAGACTTGATGCCAATTAAGACACATCAATCACCAAAAGTAAAAAAAAGAAAAAAATTCTTTAGAGAGTTAAACTTGTGGGTTTTGTCTAGATTGCGTTCGCATTTTGTAGTTTTGTCTGAATTCCAAAAATGTGCATAGATGCTCATTCATTAAAAAATATAGACTACATTTCATTGCATTTAAAATCATTTTTCATGTGAAAAAATGCATTTTAATTTATTTTGTATAAACTATCCACGTTTTCATCTTCAGAACACAATAAATTCATAAAGAAGTGCTTATAAAATGTTCGTACATAATAGCTTTTGACTTCAGAAAATGGATGACGTCATTGCTTTTAAAATCCAGGGTACTTGATTTCTCAGTAGGGAAAAGGGAATCGGGACACATCCACAGTTTTCCTTTGAAAAACAAATGCGCTCATCTTTGATTTTTTTCCAGATGTCTGTTAACTGTCAGGACTCAATGTGACAATGTTTTTCTGTTACTGTATGGTAAATCTGTTGTGGCATGTCCCAGACATCCCCACAAGTCTATAAATGAAAAAATATTTTATTGGAATACATGTGTGCTAAGAATTGGGCCAACACATGCACAACGCACACACGCTCTGACAAAAACACTGAATGTACAGTACTTGACCAGTCCATCTAGCAATGAAAAAAGACAGGCTTTCTTTTGACAGCACAGTACTGCATCATTTCAAAGCCATGCCAAAATCAGTTTTCTATAAAAAGACTTTAAACAGAAGGACCAATGTTAAGCTGCAGAGACTGGAAACGCTGGGCAGGCTGGGTACACACAACAACAAGTGAGATCATGTTCAAACTTTGCAAAGCGTGACAACATCAAGGTGAAACTTTCCCCCCCTTTTAAGGGTTATTTGATAAAAGCCTAAAAAAATGCTACTCTTTTAGTGTCCCTTCCAGCTATAAGAGTCATTTGCTTTTAAGAAGAATGAAGATAAGTGTGGGGAGTTCTTAGAAAATCTTTCCTTGAAACTCTTCAAAGAGCTGACATTAACGCTGGATTATTGGATTTTGAACACTTTGCAGCTTTGCTACGTGCAAATAGCAGCAGATTCTCACCAATTAGGTCTCTTGCCATGTCCTGGTCCTCCTGTATTCGGCAAACGTCTGACAGCTGCAGCAGGGAATCGATGTGGTACGGGTTTAGCTGAA
>NW_023421621.1:0-1574 GCF_002922805.2 Oryzias melastigma
TATACCGTCTATGATTATGGGTGATGGTGGTTGATCTGAACAAACAGTCCCGCCCACAACTCAGGGGGGATTTTCTGATGAATTCCTGCCGCTCTGCAGAAACTATGTCCTAAAAAACGACTTTGTTTTATTCTATTTAGCTAAAAAACTGGTTATTCATAATAAAAAAATCACTGGGAACAATTTAAAATAGCTAAAAAGATGAGTGGATAGGAGAAATGAATGCTCTAAACCTAAAAATATATATTCTTAATACATTAAAGCATATTAACTCATACTCAGACTTGATCTTCTTGATCAAAACCTCAAAACTCTAATTTTATCAATATAATATGTGAACTAAAATATTACTTTGAATGTTTATTTCTGTTTAAAATGAAAAGGAATTTTGTTTAATTTCTGCAGATAACTTCTCCATTACAAAAAAGAATGCTTCTAAAGACATTTTTATCATTTTAAGTCAAATGTTAGTAAAAACATTTTCTGAAATTCTTCCTTTGAGCTCATTCATGACAAACACGTTTCTCTTTTTTGACCACTTGTCTTTATTTGCGCCTGAGCGGCCTTCGAGTCAAGTAACAGAAGCACCGAGTCGATTCCATGAGTTTGTTCATATTTACACGCTTCTCCTCCTCGAGTCCCAGCTGCTCTGAGAGGATGCATCAGTACTTCAGGAAACAGAGGACACACCTTTGGGCACTTTAATAAATAAGAAGACAACAGCTGATTGAAAGAGAAAGACAAAAGTCGATGATGAAGAACTTAATCTAAAGTGCCTCAAAAAAAACAAAAAGAAAAGCTGATGAGGAGGCGGAGCCACCATTTCACATTGAGAGAAATAAAAAGCGAACGGAAGGCCCCCCCGCTGCACAGTGTCATATTTACAGCCCGACGTCTGCGGGGGGTCAGTGGTCCAGAGATTTCCCCTCCAGAACCATCTGGATCTCTTTGGCATCCAGAGTCTCGTATCTCAGCAGAGCGTCCGCCAGCGTCTTGTGCTCCTTGCTGTAGGTCTTCAGGAGGTTTCTGGCGCGTTCGTACGAGTCCTGCGGGGAGACACGGCGGGAATCAGACCGGCGTCTGGGTCGTCTGGACGTCTGAGGGGGCGGAGTCTCACCTTCAGTAACGCTCTCACTTCCTGCTCGATGGCGGCCTGAGTCTCGGGGCTTTGCTTGGAGACGTCTCCGTACGTCATGACTCCCAGCTGCACACAACAGGAACTCAGACTTTCAAAATAAAACTGATTCATTCATTCAGGAAAAAAATATTTTAAAATATTTTCTTTGGTTATTTAAGTTAATAAATAATATTAAAGGGAGACGGTGATTATCCAATAACACTTCTTCTTTTTTATGAGTTAAAAAAGTATTTTTAATAAAAATAAATTGACATATGTTTGTTACTATTAATCATTTTACTCCTTTTTTATCTATTGAAAAACTAAACAACTTTAGAAATTATCTGAGATATTGAGTTTTTGGGTAAAAAATGTGAAAATCTTTTACTTTCTGAAACAAACTGAGGCTGCAGCGCCACCATCTGACCATTTAAATCAGGGGTCTGTTACCTCTCTA
>NW_023421622.1:0-1574 GCF_002922805.2 Oryzias melastigma
TCTGCAGGACCGTCACTCCACCTGACCGCCTTCTGCTGAGTCATGACGAGCTCAGAGGATCTTCTGCTCAGTCAGGAGACATGAAGCTGCAGCTGCAGATGCTGCTCTGACTGCGCAGATGTCTGCGGGTGGGGGAGGGGGTTGTTTACAGGAAACAGCAGCACAGAAGCTCCGCCTCCTCTCAGAGGAAACAGACTAACAGCCCTTCCTGTTACAAGTGTTCTGATAAAAGAAACACACATATATACACACACGAGTACACACACACATACACAAAAATACACTCTATTTAAATTCATATACACACGAATACACACCAACACTAACAAAACACAAAGACAGACATACACAAAAAATACACACTACTCAACCTAAACAGACATGCACACACTAACATGGATGCAGATGCACAAAAACACGTGTACACACACACAACTTACACAAACATACACACATTAAAAGACACACAAACATGAACACATACACAAAAACACACCAGTACACACACCCACACACACTACTTAACTTACACAAACATACACACTGACGTGAAAGCAGATACACAAAAACACAATGTGTACTCAAACATAAATACACACTACTTAACCTAAACAGACATGCACACACTATGGATGCAGATGCACAAAAACACGTGTATACATACACAACTTATACAAACATACACACACTGACGTGAAAGCAGATACACAAAAACCCAAAATGTTAACTCATATACATAGACAATTTAAACTGACATCAATACAGATACACAAAAACACAACGTGTACCAAAAACAATTTATACAAACACAGACACACAAAAAGATACAAACATAACTAACGCACAAACATGAACACAAAAATGTGTACAAACACACACACACGTACTTAACTTGAACACACGCAGACACAAACACATAGCATGTACACACAACCTATACAAACATACACACACTAACAACTACATACCAACACACAGACACAAACATGAGCACAGATACACAAAAATATGTGTACACGCTAAAAACACACATATACATGTATGCCCACAGTAACAGACACAAAAAACACACAGAACAAAATAATTTTAAAATGTCTTTAATCTTTATTTGTTCCTTCAAAATAAAAGTATCAAATCTCTTTTTCTCTAAAACTCTTTCCATCTTCACTCTCGAACACGTTCACCTTCATGGAGTCATGAGGTTACAGTTTGTTTCACCAACAAATCAAACTGGTTTCATGTTTGATACACGCTGGTGACGCTTAAACACAAAACCTTTAATGTGTTGTAACTTTTTAACTGATAATTCCAGTAGAATGTGAAGGAGAGAAGCGTCTGATTCTACTGGAATTATCCTGTTAACGGTTGAAAAGTTACAGTAAATAAAAGACCAGAAACACTGGAGCTCCGGTGTTAGAGGTCAAATCTTACTGAGGGACAGGAGGCTCTTCTTCATTTATTACACACTCGTGTGCAGCACCACAGCACCACAGCACCACCTGCTGGCTGATCAGGGTCAACAGCAAACGGAGCGTTTGGAGGAAAGTTCTCTGGAGTTTGGGTCTGAGAAAGAC
>NW_023421623.1:0-1574 GCF_002922805.2 Oryzias melastigma
CCCCTCCCTACTTGTCCAGTGTGAACTCCATGGTTTAAACTTGCGCTCAAGAACCAGCGTTTAGCACGTTCAAGAACCCCAAAACTCAGGTTTAGCACATTCAAGACCGCATGTTTAATACATTCAAGAACTGGCATTTAGCACGTTCAAGAACCTGTTTAGAGGGTTCAAGAATCAGCTTTTAGGGCATTCAAGAACCCACGTTTTGAACGTTCAAGAACCCAAGAACCCTGTTTAGCATGTATAAGAACCTGTGTTTAGTGCATTAAAGAACCTGCATCTAGCGTATTTAAGTTCCTGCATTTGGCACGTTCAAGATTCCATGTTTAGAATGTTCAAGAACTCGTGTTTAGAATATCCAAGAACCCATGTTTAGTGCATTCAAGGATCTACGTTTAGAACGTTCAAGAACCCATTTTGAGCTTGTTCAAGAACCCCTGTTTAGCAGATTTAAGTTTCTGCATTTAGTGCGTTCAAGAACATGTTTAGCACATTCAAGAACCTATTGGATAGCGCGTTCAGGAACCCAAGAACCCGTGTTTAGTGCTTCTAAGAACCCATGTTTAGCACATTCAAAAACCTGCGTTTAGTGCATTTAAGTTCCCGTATGCAGTGTTCAAAAACCAGTATTTAGCGTGTTCAAAAACCTAGGTTTAGAATGTTCAGGAACCCAAGAAACTTTGTTTAGCACATAAAATAACCCATGTTTAGTGCATTCAAGAACCCAAAAACTTGCATTTGGCACATTCAGGAACCCGCGTTTAGCACGTTCAAATACTCACATTTAGCATAATCAAAACCTCTAAGCTTAGTGGGTTCAAGAACCAAAAAAACTGTGATTAGAATGTTCAGTACCCCTGCTTAGCTCTTTCAAGAACCCAAATTTAGCAAGTTCAAGAACCTATTTTTAGTGCGCTCATGAACACCCGTTTAATGCCTTCATGAACCCACATTCATCATGTTCAAGAACCCAAGAATCCACATTTAGCGCTTTCAAGAACCCCCATTTAGAATGCTAAAGAAATATTGTTTAGCGTATTCAAACCTCATCTTTGGCGTGTTCAAAAGCCCACAAATCCACATTTAGTGTGTTCAAGAACTCTCATTTAGCACCTTCAACAACCCATGTTTAGTGTGTTCAAATACTTGATGTGTGTTTAGCTTTGCAGTCAACTCTTACTTTGACCCATTTTCACATTTGAAAACAGGTCAATTCTGACCCAAACACAATAACAGACGATGCAATGTTTCATTTTTTCATAGGACTTGCCAGCCCTGGCTCTACATCTGTAATCCTGCTTCCCATAGGGTAGAAAGGCTGCTCTGATTTCATTATCTTTCTTATATTTACCAGACAGATATATTTTCTGGTAAACGCATAAACTGTATCTTTGGAGATATATTTTTACATCAAATACATTTTTTTCTCAAATAATAATACACCAGACACTAACAGAACTGGATTTAAGGCACATAGTTGCAGCGATACGGCACCTATAGCAGTGTGGCAATGTGGCGGTTGATGTTTTGTCTAAGAATGTGGTACAACATAATTCCCATGCATGCAGGGGTGA
>NW_023421624.1:0-1574 GCF_002922805.2 Oryzias melastigma
GATGAGGCGGTGGAGCCTCGGCATCCCAACAGGTTCACTTTGTTGTGCTTCTCCATTTGTGTGGATCAAAGTGCATCAGCACACAGCCTGTGATTACCTGTTGTGAGAAGACCATCTGGCCCAGAGTCCCAGTAGGTCAGGTAAAACGGTCAGGAGACAGATTGTCTCATCAAAGCCGCCTGCAGACGAGGACTTCTGAAGAACCACGTTTCTGTATTCAGATTATTGATTTATGAAAATAAAGAAATAAAAGGAAGCAGTGTGTGTCTTTCTAAGGCACACCCAGAGAGCTCTGTAATTGCTTGGCAACTGCTTGCCATGTGTGCTAAAGTTTAAGCCGACAATAAGCACAAAATATCTCCAAGAAGCAGAAAGCTGCAGAGTGAAGGAGTTCCTGTGCATGGAGGCACATTCACAATCCCTCCTGTCACTTTCATTTGGCCGTGTTTCACTGTCAGAATAACAGATCCGTGGGGAGCTCGGTGTTTGCATGCAGAGGATAGCCACGGGCTTAAACCCTCCTCAGATAAACTTTACTTAAGCCGCCATAAGCAGCCTTGCTGTTTGACACCCCCAAGGCGAAGCTGCTTGGGCGCACAGCTTGTTTTTTCCTCTCCGAATTTGGGCTGAACTGATACGGATCATTGTGTCTGTGGGAGGGTTTTGAGTTTGATGAGCTCTGAAGCCTCTAAGCTGAGCGTTCAGCTCAGAGGCTTTTGTCACGAGGGAGCGGAAGCCATTAAACCAACCACACACACTCATCAGTGCGTTCGAGACACGACTTAAATTTTACCTTCATAAAACGTGGGGGCAGCAACCAGGATTTTTTCAGTCTGTCATTTTGAGATGAGCTAATAAAAAAAATCACATTAATCCACTTTTGCTGCATTGTGTAAATAAATTTCCCTTTTTGTTGAGTGATCATTAAACTAAATTACTCTTGAAAAACAGAAAATTTGCTTCATAAAAATAAAAAAACCCACAGAGCTTGTAAATTTAACAGATGCAAAATAAAATAAATGATTCTGAATTTTAATTTGCAAACATAATGACTTTTATAGAGTTAAATGTAAAACAAAAGCTTGTGGATCTGCATCATCTCCACTGTAAGGTCTCCTCTCTGCACTGCAGAGATTTGCTGACATCTCCTGGAGATCTGAATCCTCTGCATTCCTGCTCTAAAATACAGCAAATGTGAAACGTGTTTGTTGGTTTAAATGATTTTACGTTACAGAGACTTAAATGGAAAAAAAATCAAATGTATTTCTATTTTGGAACCGTCTTCTGCTCCTTCTGTCTCACATGTTTTCATCGTTTTAGGCTAATCTAGAAATGTCTTCTGACTGTTTGAAAAGATATTTATGTGGTTATTAGAGCTGGAGACTCTGGCATTTATATTTATATTTATAAATGCAGCTACATATTGTACATAATGTGCATTATAGGTAAGTTCATGTCTACCTGCTGTTGAATAGAAAGCATAATGATTGCAATGACTTGAACAACCACATTTTTGTTGAAAATTGAATAAATTAAACATATAGGGGTTTGACTACACATTACTTGAAATATTT
>NW_023421625.1:0-1574 GCF_002922805.2 Oryzias melastigma
TACCTACTGTATATCATCTTCTGAGACCATGATGGATTGCAATCCTACAAACCTCTGGAGAGACGAGTTTATTCCACAAAATAGCAGCGATTCGATGTAGTCAGAGAAACTTATCCAACAGCAAACAAAACAAAACAAAGGTTAAGTGGTGAGACGGACAGAGTCTGAAAACTACATGAAAAATACAGTTTTTAGGTGTTTTGGACTCTAAAGATGAGTTATACTTGGATTTAAAACAAAGTTTAAAGGTGGGCCTAAAAAATCTAATGTAAAAAAAAACATTTAATCATTTCTAGATAAATTTCCTAAAAACTTTTTACATAGTAATAAAACTTAATATAACCCTAATTAATTTACTTCAAGCATATATTTTAAATTGTTAATTGATGCCTAAAAGTAAAAAAAAAAGAATAAAATATGCAACATTTTGAAGAAAATAAATAAATATGAATTGAGAAAGCTAATCCTCTTTGGGGTTCTTGGGATGCTGGAGCCTATCCTTGCCACTGTTGGGTAAAAGCTGTGAGTATCCTTGAAGGTTCACCAACCCAATCTGAGGCTGAATTAATAAATAAATTCAAAATTAAATTTTAGAAACACAACAAAGAGAAGTATAACACGTGAACTGTCTTTATCCTAAAAACATCAAAGGGAAGTTTGATTTCATTTCTGTCTTGCAATTTATTTATTTTTTTGTACAATTGCAAAATTTAGATGACAGCAATGTTTGAGTTAAACCAACTGACTTTAAATAAGAAAAATGGTTTACTTCCAGGTCCAATGAAATGAAGGCAATTCAGTCGCCATTTTTTTGGGATAGGGACGTCGCCATATTGGAACCAGAAACCATCCGTAAGCAGTAGAGGTGTGGGGAAAAATCGATTCGCCGATATATCGCAATATTTCATTTGGCAACACGTGGATCGATTTGTAATACTGACAAGATGATATTCAATTAATTTTTAATGACCGTCCTTCAGTGTCTTACTTTTTTTTCCCACCTAATCCTCCAACCACTAGTTGGCAGCACTGCACACTGAGCCTCAATGAGTAGCTTTAAACCGCAACCAAAACAACAAGATCTCGCAAGTTTTTACTTGGGATGGGTATCGAACCCAAGTAAAAACATGGGTCCAGTATGATACTATGTACAGTATCACTTCAAAATGCGGATTGCAATGCTTCATAGCGGGCTCGGATAAAAACGAGCAAAGCGCTAGTTTGAAGCTTCAGCTTCAAAATAAATAATAACAAATTGCTGTGGTATAATCTTGGGATCTATCGCGATACGTATCGCATCATGAGATATCTATCACAATATGTTTAATATCGCCAGACTCTTGCCAATACACACTCCTAGTAAGCCGTAATTGGTCCAACTCGATCTGAGTCAACATCTCTATGACAACCACTCTGGCCAATCAGGAGCAAGCTTACTGGAAGTCAGTGTAGTTCTCATATAAAGTCTATGATTAAACCACAGTTTGACCAATTTACGACACATGTTGCTAATTCGCTACATGCCACTGCATTAAGCTAATTTAGCATCACCTTTAATGGAAAAAACATTGCAG
>NW_023421626.1:0-1574 GCF_002922805.2 Oryzias melastigma
ACTCACATAACTTAACATATAACTAGCGACTCTTATGAAATACATAATTCTTCTATGTATACTTTTTACAAAAAAAAAAGGCATAGTTATTTGAACGTCACTGAGTTTCAAAAGCAAAAGTAACCTGACACTCCAGACACCAGATTCATAAATGACACAATGTGTGAGGCTAGTTTTGAAGCACCTAATATAGAGAAAACACACACAAAATAAGGAAAAAATTTAAAGTTAAACAAAAAATACTATTTTTTTTACATTCGTACTTCATTACTGGTTGTATATTAAAATAAATGTATTCCTATGAACATTTAATCAGCCTGCTTATGGAAGTTGAATTGCACGGCAGCTTTGGTATGTGAATAGAATTTAGTTTTATTTAGTTTTTAATAAAATTAAAAACTTTTTTTAGCTATAGAATACTTCTTTAATATCCAAACTCAATGTCTATCGAGTGTATCAAATTGTTAAAATACATTTTTACACCACTAAAAATAACCCTTATTTGTGCAACTGCTGTCTTTTCTTAAACCTCTTAAAAGCAAATTAACAAAAACAACAAATATTTGAGGATAGTTGTAATTTCCTGGCATCATTTTTTAATTATGCTCCAAAACAAAATTGCTTGATGTTAAAAATATTTTTCTACAAATTGAATTGCCAATATGTATTTTAGGTAATACCAAATGTATGATTCTTTAGGTGAAAATTTTAATTTAAACTATGATTTAAAAAGAAAAAAAAAACAATTACAAGAGATTCTATTTAATTTCTGCAATCAGTACAACTAAGTCTACCTTTTGTTGTGCCTTTCACTCTCATGTTTGTGTCTGTAGTTTCCAACAGTGGTTTTAATATGTAAATGATAAAATATGGGAGTGCCTTCATTCATTTCTGTTTTAAAAAAGGAAGTGGAAGTTAGAGCTATATATCTGTGTGATCTCATGAATACTTATTAAACAAAACCGACTTAAAAAAATTAGTAAACATGAAAACTAATAAACATAAGAGTTTAGAGATCTGGCTGTTTCAGGTGACGAGAGTCTGAACCTCATTTACCTGCTGAGCAGTAATCCTTTCAAAGAGACAATCTCAGCCTTCAGATCTGCAATTGTTTGGTTGTCCAGGATGCGGCTGGTTGAGGTCGATGCCTGCAGGACAAACGGAGGACACACGATTGTATCAAACAAACTATAACAAAACAAAAAGAGTAACAACATTGGCAGTATCAGAAAAGTTACTTTACTTTTAGCCTCAACTTTATGAAATATTAAAAACCATGTTTAAAGAAAGATTGTGTAACATAAACAAATATGACAAATGCAAATGCTAAAAGCCACATGTTTCTGTGCAGTCATCAGTCTCCATAACAACCTCACAACGGCTTACTGTGGTTATAAATGAAAGGAGAGCAAACATCATGGCTGAAGCTGCCTCATAATGCTGGGAAGTCCAGGCCGAATGAATCATAGTCTTTACATAATTTTTCATACTATCTAGAAAAGATTAGGTCAGTGTACAGTGTTTTGGATAATGACCGTCTTAAACAATGGCTACATTTATAAAGGCAGACCAAA
>NW_023421627.1:0-1574 GCF_002922805.2 Oryzias melastigma
GTAAGATGATCCGTGTTGCTCTTATGGCGTGGAAGAGAAATACATTTATTCATGTGGCTAATGTGTAGCTTGTCACAATCACTTTATTTCTATAGTACTTTTCATAAACATGCTGTTGAACCCAAAGTGCTTAACAAAAGAGATGCATATAAACATTAGTTAAAACAATAAATTATCTTAAGATACATTAGATTAAAAGCAGAAAAAAGTCAAGTTTTAGAGTTACTGTGAACGCAGTTATAATACTCTGACTAATAGATAGTCTTATCTTTGACAATTTTTTTTTTTTTATTTTAGTATATATAACAACATTTCAAAAATATACAATTTATTACAGGTGTGCCTTATAGTGTGGAAAATACGGTAATTTCAACACAGCTATATGTTCAGACAATCCTGGTTAGTTGTCAGAGGTTTCTCCTCACTAGTTCATATAAATATGAAGACACAACCACATTTCTCTTCCTGTTTGTGCTGTAGTTTCCCCCTCACTGCAACTGTGTTTTTGAGACACTGATAAACGGAGACACTGTGCTTTCTCTCAAATAGTAATTATAGTAATTTGATCAATTTTGCAGGCCGTTGCCAGCCTTCAATTGGCTCTCGGCTCATTATGGTTGGCTCACTTAGACAACTCGTGTTCTTTCAGCATAATGTTCTGTGACGTGAAAATTTTGGATCTGAGAAACTGACTTTTGAAATAAAAATGAGCAAACTGACATGAGGTAGTGAGAGTAGAAATCATAGAGGCTAGAGATATAAAACTGTCTTAACCTAGAATTTATTTTATGAGTTGAGGGATGAATGTGGCTGCACGGTGGCGCAGTGGTTAGCGCTCTCGCCTCACAGCGAGAAGGCCCCGGTTCGAATCCCGGCTGGGACCTTTCTGTGTGGAGTTTGCATGTTCTCCCCGTGCATGCGTGGGTTTTCACCGGTGACTCCGGCTTCCTCCCACCGTCCAAAAACATGCTTCATAGGTTAATTGGTGACTCTAAATTGCCCCTAGGTGTGAATGTGAGAGTGACTGAGTGTGTGATTGAGGCCCTGCGACAGACTGGCGACCTGTCCAGGGTGTACCCCGCCTTCGCCCATCAGTAGCCGGGTTAGGCTCCGGCACCCCCGCGACCCCGAAAGGGACAAAGCGGTCAAGAAGATGGATGGATGGGATGAATGTGTATCATCCGTGTTAACAGTGTTTTTAATTATCACTTTTTAAGAGACACAATTTTAGCTGGGACTCCATGAATGGAAATATTTCTGACAAAGTGTTTTTCTTTAATTATAATTTGATTTTTTTTCTAGATCATTTCACAATAAAACATAGACTTAAAAAACATATTTTTTAATTAATTTATATATATCCACCAGACTCCTTCAGACCTGCTCCTGAACTGACATACTGACAACCTGACCTCTTCACTTGTGATTTGTAGGCTAATTGGTCGTAATTAACTTAAAAGGTTAATCAACATCTTTAATGAGGGGCAATGAGATGATTGATCAATTAGAGCCTTTTTTTTTAAAGACTCATGACGGATGAGCAACTTTCTGTCAGCTGTCAGTCACATCCATTA
>NW_023421628.1:0-1574 GCF_002922805.2 Oryzias melastigma
AAGACCTTGCATCTCTGGATGGGCAGAGGGAGTTTGACAGCAGATGCTAAAAAACCATCCTGCTGTCATCGTCTTTTCAATGCAACTTTTTACCGTTTACACCAATTCAAGAAAAAAAGAGTTAACACTTATCACCATCACTTATTAAAATCAACTTTGCAGAAGTTCTGACTGCTCTGATAACATTTTTCATCAGAATACTTGGAGATTTATCGCCTGTTGCTCAAACTGTTTAGAGTTTGTCTGAACTTCAACTTATTTATAGTTCATGTTTGAAATTTCAAGCATTCTTGAGAGCTACTGAATGTGTTTTTTGGATTGTTGTCCTCCTGAAAGATTTAAAGTTGTCATTTCAACATTTTATCAGATTAGAAAATATATATTACATGTAACAGGAGCTGCTATGACATTTGGGGTTATATTTTATATTTTCTGCCAAAACACAACTTTAGAAAGTCTTTCTGCTACTGATCAGAGAGATGCAGCAAATTTATAGCAAAATACAATCCTTGAATAATCCATCAAATCATCCATCCATCCATCCGTCCGTCCATTCGTCCAGCCCACCGACCAAACAACAGACTGTCCATCCATCCATCCATCGATCTGTCCACCCATTCATCCATCCATCCATCCATCCATCCATCCATTTATCTACTCGTCCATCCATCCATCCATCCATCTGTCCATCCGTCTGTTCATCCATCCATTCATCCAGCTGACCAACCAAACAACAGACTGTCCATCCGTCCATCCATCGATCTGTCCACCCATTCATCCATCCATCCATCCATCCATCCGTTTATATACTCATCCATCCATCCATTTATCTACTCGTCCATCCATCCATCTGTCCATCCGTCTGTTCATCCATCCATTCATCCAGCTGACCAACCAAACAACAGACTGTCCCTCCGTCCATCCATCGATCTGTCCACCCATTCATCCATCCATCCGTTTATCTACATGTCCAGCTGACCGACAGACCATCCATCTGTTCATCCATCCATCCAACCATTTGTCCACCTGTACAGCCAACTGACCATCCATCCATACATACATCTGTCCGTCCATCCATCCGTCTATTTTATCCATCCGTCCATCCGTCTGTCCATCCATCCATTCGCATGTCTTTTTTATCCATCCATCCATCCATTCACCTGTCTATCCATCTATTCGGTCGTCCGTCCATCCATCCATCCAATCATCCCTCCATTCATCTATTATTCATCCATCCATCTGCATGTCTTTTTTATCCATCCATCCATTCATCTGTCTATCCATCTATCTGGTCGTCCGTCCATCCATCCATCCAATCATCCCTCCATGCATCTATTATTTATCCATCCAGCCAGCCAGCTGTCCATCCATCCATCTATCCATCCATCCATCCATCCATCCATTCATCCATCCATCCATCCACCCATCCATTCATCTGTCTATCCATCTATCTGGTCGTCCGTCCATCCATCCAATCATCCCTCCATTCATCTATTATTTATCCATCCAGCCAGCCGGCTGGCCAGCTGTCCATCCATCCATCCATCCATCCATCCATCCATCCATCCATCCAT
>NW_023421629.1:0-1574 GCF_002922805.2 Oryzias melastigma
ATTCCAGAATCAAGTGTATTCGAAATTTTTCAAATGTCTTTGCGAAAAACTAGCATGCATCGATGCTCACTAGATTAGCGAATATAGACCACAATGCATTGCAGTCCAATAATTTCAAACAAAAAAACATGTGTTTAAATGTAGTATTTGAATAAAGCATCCACATTTTCACCATCAGAACAAAGTGGATTCATAAATAAACGTCGTAAAATGTTTGTATTTATTTAATTATCACTTAGTGAAATCATTTCCGGTGTTTAGAACAACAAAAGTAAAGTAGTGAGCATCGGGTCCGAATTACCTGCAAAATCCAGTTCCGCACTTCGGACACATCTTTTGACTTTTTCTTTTTCTAACTTTTATGCTAATCTGGCATTTAGCTAATATTTTAGTTGGCTATCAGCTTCAGCATTTTCAGCTATCACCTTCAGAGTTTTTAGCTATCAATTTCAGCCATCAGCACTAGCATCTTCAGCTACCAAATTCAGTTTACAGCGTTCACACTAGCATTATCGCAGGTAATGTTATATATCTAGTTTTTAGTTAGTTTAAAGCTAATGATGGTTAAGATGTGTGCTTTACATCCAGTTTGTACATGGCCTGATTAGTCGACTAATTGGGAAAAATAATCAGTGATTAGTCGACTTTTAAAAAAAAAAAACGTTTTTGGCAGCCCCACTCAGCAGTTTAGAAGAAACCCTTCACGTTTACCCTCTGAAGTGTCTCCAGGAGAGGGTGCTGTTTCCTGGAGTCAGCTATCCGTTGAGGATTGTGTGTCTGATGGAGATGTTTGTGTCATTCAGTCCTTCGCCATGAGGAAACATTATTTCAACAATGCAGAGACCGGCTTCTTTAAGACAGTCAAGAGGAAAGTCGTCCCCAAGAACCCCATGACAGGTATGTGTGTTTGTTCTTTGTATTTGTTAAAGCCAGATTTCTCTCTCAGTAATTAGACTGAACTCTCCCCTAGACCAGTGGTCCCCAACCTTTATCAGGCCTCTAGTTCATCTCAACTTTTGAAGTTGTTTATCTTCATTCTAATGTTCATGCAGCTTCTTTAAACTTTACGTGTACTCCAGATTTCCTGTAGGAACCATTAACATGTGATCTAGACTTTCTCCTAACCCATGACTGTCAAAGTGGAAAATAATAAAAAAAAATGGCATTAACCTCAATCTCATCTGACTTTTAAGGTGTCATAAAAAAGAAGCACTCAGACTGTTTTTTTTCTAAATATATTCATAAACTTGAATCCAACATTTGAACAGCTTTTTTAGCAGCATCCTAATAACATTAAATAGCTTGTTGCTGAATATTCGGCATGATTATTATTGTCTGTGTGAACAACTGTCACAGTAAATCTATATTTATAGTAAAGACGCTTAAACCCCAAATCTTTAACATACTGTAATCTGTTTTATTGTTATCACAATCAATGTAATTCCAGTAGATTTTGAAGGAGAAAAGCGGCTCAATGAGCCGCTTTTCTCCTTCAAAATCTACTGGAATTACATTGATTGTGTTCACAATTAAAAAATTACAGTAAATCAAAGGACATAAACACTCTGGTGTTA
>NW_023421630.1:0-1573 GCF_002922805.2 Oryzias melastigma
AACAATGATTACAGCAAAGACCCGATAAGAGGAGGAACGTTCTGGCTGTGCGGCGGCCACATCAACCAGCAGATTACACAGTAACAGTGATATTTAGATATTCAAAGTTACACATTCAACGGAAAACATTCGTCCTTCACTCGTGTGGAACCGAGTCGCTAACAGCTACTGGAAAAGAATTTAACCAGAAGGAAAGTAATCGTTCACTGTTTTAACGATTACTATCTATTATATTCTGTTATGGGTTTTGTTTTTAATTTAACTGTGATGAGATGTATGGAGCAAGGACAGTGACATCATCTCTGTAAGGATTAATAAAGTCTATCTATCTGTCTATCTGTCTGTCTGTCTGTCTGTCTGTCTGTCTGTCTGTCTGTCTGTCTGTCTGTCTGTCTGTCTGTCTGTCTGTCTGTCTGTCTATCTATCTATCTTCATGAAAGTTTCAGTTTTTAAAAGTATAAACACTTATTTCTATTTTCCATTAAAAATACATCTTTGATGAACTACAATGTTAGAAAACTGGAAAACCTTTTTCCTTTTTGTCTTAATCGTTTCTGTATCCGATAAACGATCTAGAGCTAAGTGTTTTCCCAGATGAAAAGCTGACTCTGCGTCTGAGCGTCTGAGCGTCAGAGCGACTGTACGTACGATGTCATCGGTCGCGTCTTTGGCCGCGGNTTCCATTCATTTGAAGCTGTCTGTCTGTCTGTCTGTCTGTCAGTCAGTCACGAGGAGGGTGACCTGTGACTCCACAAAGCCAGTCGCTTCATAATAAGATGAGTGTGACTGTCAGGCAGCGAGCTGTTCTTCGTCTTCAATCACAGAGATGTTTGGGTTCTGAGGAGAACCACGTCGTCCATCGGTGGAAGGAAACACCTCACACACATTTTGTCTTTTCGTGTGAATCAGGATCACTCCGCTGAAACCAGTATAAACCGCTTCTTTGATTTTCTAGATCAATAATTTTCCTTTTTTCACAAATTACATCAGATATATATATAAAAAAGACCTTTTAAATTCATGTTTTGATTCTTTTTTCCATTATAATTTTTAACCTCTGAATTCTGCCCTGTTTTTGGAAGCACAGTTGTCACTTTTTTTCATTTTTGGTTCCATTTTGCCCAATTTTTTTTTTCATTACTAATAATTCTGTGTTATTTCTGCAGTATTTTCTCCCTTTCTGGTCTCTTTTTGCACTGTATGTGGATGGTACCTTTTGCGTTTTTATTATTTCTATGTCCTTTAAATTCTTCTAATATATTTATCAACATTTAAGCTATTCGAAATATTTATTTTACAAATTTTATGAATTCAACTGAATTTTAATGTGTCTGTTAATTGACCAATCTATGAGTCAGATTAGTAAAATTGAATATTTCATGTTTATATTATTTTTATGCTTCACACATTTTTTAGTAGTTTTGCAAAATATGGTAAAACTGTTATAAAACTACTTTCAGTTTATATTGTCTTATATTGTGTTAATTGGAGGCTGTTTAAAGACATTTTTTCCAATATTTTGTTCTTTTGCTTGCTTTTTTATACAATTTACACATTTTTACATTTTTTAGTC
>NW_023421631.1:0-1573 GCF_002922805.2 Oryzias melastigma
CTGTTGTGAAGCTGGAAGCCAGTCTCTGCACACCACCCTTTATTTTTGATTTTAAAACAAATTACACCTGATTTTGTTTTATTTTCCAAAGAGACACAAACTCCTCCTTTTCTCCCTGCTTTTATATAATATTAGCAGTTTGTGAGAAATCCTTTAATAACCTCAGAAAGAGGAAAAACTAAATGAAAAGTGGCTCCAGGCGAGTGGAAGGATTATTCCAAGTTGGTTTCTTGTTATTACAACCTAAAACTGCCTTTAGAAACATCTTATTGTCTGCTTCATGGAAAATGATTGTTCTTGAGGAAGGAACGTTTACATATGTTTATATATCAAGCTGATGTGGACCTTCTGAGACTCAAACCTGTGCCATAAATCTGGTCCATATGTCCCTGATGACGTTGATTTAAGGCTCTATGTGGCAGATGTGCATGATTTAATACTGGAGGCAACAAGCTGTTTACTCAGAGAAAGTCAGGAAACAGATGCTTCATTTAGACTGTTAGGATGCCATTCGATTAGGAAGAATACAAGTTGTTTGGAAAATCTAAATGTTTCATGACAGATTTAATTGCTAGAAATAAAATATCAATAAATGGCCAAATGGTACAAGTTTTCTGTAAGAAGTGCAGAAAAAAGCTGCTTTTTTGTGCCGTTTAAAGACAGTGGACTTTTCATCGATGAGGTTTACTGTTTGTGGATGTTAGTTCAGAGAGGTTTTAGACTAATCGTTTTTTGAGTCTTCACAATGTACATTTTCTGCTCAAGATCCATATTGTAGGATTTTATATTCATAAAGTTTAAAAAATGAGTTTCTTCTACTGCATTACAAAGGTTTTATTTTTGCTTAAATGTATGTCAGATAAAAGTTTTGTTTGTTTTTAAGAGTTTAAATACAAAAGGAAAGGTGTTCTGCTAAAATAAGGTAAAATAATCGCCCAGATCAAATGAAAATGTTCTTTGCTTGAAGAAATAACATTTTAAGATGGATTCAGTTTTCATTCAATATCAAATATACATTTATTAGAGAAAAATCATGTTTATGTTGGAAGCAGCAGCTGAGGATCAACGCTGATGAACATCTCATAGATTTCTGTTTACCTGACACTCAAATACATCAGCCCACCAGTCTGTGCAACCTCATGTTTTTTCTCTTTTGTCCTTTGGTGTCTGTGCGGTGATCCATCAGCTTCAGAGAAATTTGACAGAAGCGTTTTCGTTGACAGGAGCAGAGGCTGCTTCAGTTCTCGACTGAGTTTGCATCAGATGAATGCTAAACATCTGCACAGTATTGTCACTTTGAACACTTTGCAGCACATGGACACAATTTACACTTTAACTCTGTCACTGCTGCTCATATCACACAGTCGGCTGTTTAGTCAAATATTTTACTGAAATATCTTTCAAACTAGGTCACTTCTGTAGGACAGACAATACATTCACTACATATTGTATAACATAAATGTATTTAAATAATTTAAATGTATTAGAGATCGGCGTCTGTCAGATACCGGCGTCTGTTAGAGAATGGGACAGAATGGGGATGTCTAATGGCTTCATTTTGGGGTGAAATTTG
>NW_023421632.1:0-1573 GCF_002922805.2 Oryzias melastigma
ACCGCTCACCTGTTAAATGTTCAGTCATGACACATTTCTGGGTTTTAGCAGTGAAATATATTTAGAAAAGGAATGAAAAAAGTTCTAAATAAAATTTTAAAATAAATTATTAAGTGACACAATCTGATAATCTCCTGGATTGTTGTTTAAGTGTTTCTAGAGGTCTTTTAATTATGATTATGCAGTTTTTAACTCTTTCTAGGACATAGTTTCTGCAGAGCAGCAGTAGTTCATCAGTCAATTTACCTCTGAATGATGGGCGGGACTGTTTGCAAAGAGTAAGCCCACCCCTACTTCCCATCATCCCTTGTTTACACTCTCTCGCTAGCTTACACCCTCAGTTTGATCTACTCCTGCCGCTCTGCAGAAACTATGTTCAGGAAAATAACAGGTGTATTGATTTTGGCAAAAAATTGCATAATTGGAAAAACTTTCAATAGATCAAAAAAAGGATTGGAGACGGACTTTAATGACTTTTATTTATAGAATTGAAGATTCATATTTTAAAACTACATTTGATATTTGATATGGCAAATTTGCACTTTCTTTGGCCAACTTCATGGAAGTAGTATGCTTTTTTTAATTTAATATAACATTTTTACCCAGGATTCACAGTTAATAGTCTTTCATTCAATATTTTATACTTTATTCAGGTGGTTTAGCTGCTGGCTAACAGCTAGGTTAGCTGTTAGCATTTAACTTGAACACGCTACACTCAATGAAGTTTCAGCTTCTTCAATTTTTGATTCTTTGCCCCTTTTTTTCACAATATCACAGTTAATTCAGCTAAATAACTCGCTCCGTTCAGCAGTTTCTTCAGCCTTTACAATATTCTGAAATGTTTGCTGCAAGCTTTCACTACTGTCCATTACTCTTGAATCTAGGAGACAAAAAAACGTTTGATATGGATCAAACATGCTTTCTTTGCAGTTTTGCCACAAGGTATTTAGTCACACAAGTTCAAATCCAGTGGATAAGATAGATGAGGAAGAACTCACAAATTAAGAAAAACAATATTTTAGCAGCGCTTAGAAACTGTAGCATGACAGATCTGACAAAAATAAAGACATAAAGTGTTAAAATAGCGGTTTACATTTAAAAAATGCCCTTAAATGGGCACAGAATATGCTCAAATAAACAGAGGTTTTCTCCCAGCATCTTCCTCAGATTATCACGTCGACATCCATTACATACACACCTTAACAATGAAATTAAACAATCAAATGTGTAGTAAGAAACAAAAACTTTTCTTTCTCTATAACGGAGTGACCTGACGGTGTGTCGGGGCTCCATTCACCTCGGCTGCATGTCTCTGAATGAGGACACTGTTGTTCTGTGTGTCTGAATGCCATCTGGCTCCTAAAGTGTTTGACCTCCTCACCGGGAGCAGCTGGGCCGACGTATCGCTGACCTAAAAATGTGTCCGTCACAAAAATAAACCATTTTTAGGGAGTATATGTTGCTATTTTGCAGCACTATATTCCAGAATCATCATAGAAGCTTTAGGATAATAAGCCGAGAAGTTTGATGATGTCACTGCAGCATGCATAGTTTAAACAGGGGGGGGGGGGGG
>NW_023421633.1:0-256 GCF_002922805.2 Oryzias melastigma
GATCTCCTCCATTCTCTGAGTGTCAAAGTTAGTGAGGGCGATCTCCCCTGTGGAGCCAAAACATGAGATTTTGGATGATAGATTGAACTAATAGATGCTCTTATTTACATTAGCATCTAAATCAAATATTTTTACATTGAAAACTGATTTTATGGCATCAAAGTCTAAATGAAATTTGAACAAATGCCTTTTCAATGCATGTATTTTGCATCAGTAACAGTCAAACCGTTAGAGGAGCAGCACAGGTGTGAACTCT
>NW_023421633.1:283-1573 GCF_002922805.2 Oryzias melastigma
TAAGATCATATCTAATTTTTTCACTTTATAAAAACAGAAAAAAAAAACCTCTCAGGTATTAAAAAAACACAATGTCCGTCCCAGAAATAATCAGCACAAATGAAATATTTTTGGAAAGTCTTATAGTTCTGCATGGAGAAACAGCAGCTGCAAGACTTCAGTGAAAGGAAAATTAATTCATTTCTTAATGTGTTGTTAACTTTATTTTGAAAATCAGCAGGAACTGGCTATAAAAAGAACAGAAAAAATGGAATGGGAGATTCCATCAAAGACTAGCAAGAGAACAAAACTGGTTATAGACCAGGGTCAGCATCAGCAGCAAATAGGAAACTCTATTAAAAGTTTTTAAGTTTGCTGTTTAAGATGAAAGACAAAAGAACACAAGAATCAGACACCAGGAAACTAAAAAACCCTTTTTAGAAAAAAAAATGTTGAGGTCTTTTGAAAGTTATTCTAATAATGAGTGAAGAGCTAAACCAGAGGAGGAAAACGTCTTTAAACTATCTTGAAAAGCCGATAGAATGTCGAAGTCTGAAGAAAAAAAATCACAATTTCCATTAAAATCATTATTTCTACTTGTTAGGGTGGGATAGGCTCCAGCAACCCCATGACCCTGAAAATGATTCAGCAGGTTCAGAAAATGTTTGGATCATTGTTTCTACTGATAGCATTTTGTTTGTTTTTTTCTTCTAAAAACTCCATTCAAACCAATTTATCTTTGTGTTTTTTTGACAATCCACACGTGATCTCAAGCTAGTGAGAGGTAAAACAAATGCAAAAACCTACTTCCTTCTGAGTGCAGCACTTTCAAAATAAAATACTCGTATGCACATACGTATGACGCCCTCCTGCTGCAGGTCTGACAGATGTCCCAGTGCGTCCAGATATCTTTTGTCTTTATAGTCCCACCAATGAAACTGGACACAATCCAGGGTTTCCACCTGCATTCGGGTCATGGAGCGTTGCACTGCCTTCTGCACCACCTGTGAACAGAGCAACAGCTCACTACACATTTCACTTCTAACCGTAAAGCATTAGAGCCAAAACAAAAAAAAAACAGTTAAGCAAACTGATTAGCAAAATTATTTCTGAAAAAACAAATATTTTTATTTTTTTTTACTGGAAAAAGAAAATTGTAATCAAAATTTCTCGATGTAAACAAATTTGGGATAATATGGCCTCGCAGTCCTGTATTTAGCATAATTGAGCACATTATTGCAAAAATTGCTGTAATTATATTTTAAAACACATAAACAAAATCACATTAACAGCAGAGAAAACCTGAAGTGG
>NW_023421634.1:0-1573 GCF_002922805.2 Oryzias melastigma
CTGATGAAATGTTGCTGGAGGTTTTAAAATTTGTCATAAAAAGGACCCGGATAAAAATCTCCAAACATGCCCCCCCCCAAAAAAAAATTCAAAACGAAAATACTAAAGTAACTGTAACTGGCAGGGAACAGCACATCAGACAGAATAAGAAATCTTCAAGTACCATAAAAAAACTGAATGCATTTAGAGGAGGAAGAGAGAGCATCATCACTTCCTCTTTCAGCTTTAAGAGACGGTGGTGGTCTTGTACATTACAATAGATGAATGATAAATGTCTTTAGTTCTTAAAAATGGTAAATAAATGAAACTTTCACAAAGAAGAGAACATTTTAAATAATACATTCCATAATATTTTCAAAATAGAAAAATATAAAGAAAGTATAGAATAACATTCAGTGAGATGTAATTGTTTACATGCTTCACCGTCATGAACATTGTTTTTATCCAAAAGTTGCATAATTAAACTATTATTTGAACATAGAATTTGAGTAAAGAAAGAATAACAAAGAACAATAGTATAAAAATAATTTTCAATTAATGTAACTTGTTAATCAATCTTTGTTTTGTTTTCTGAATTTGATAATATTTCAAACAGTGTAGATCAATTTGACTGTCATAAATATTTAAAAAACCATATTCTAAAAGAAACAAAAGCTAATCCATGTTGCAAAAACACAGAATTCTAAACTGTACAAAAATAAACCGAACAGTTAAGTAAAAATGTAACAAAAACAATCAAAGCAGCTTCAATATGTCCATGTATTTCTAAAAGTTACTTTTCCTAACACATGAGAAAAAAGTATAGNTTCCTAACACATGAGAAAAAAGTATAAAAAGTAATACAAAAAAAACAACAAAAAATGGACTTTAACAAGATAATTAATTTATTATGGGCCACAATCCGAATTCTTTTTTGTTTTGTTATTTTTTGGTCAATTCTGTTAATTCTTTTACTGCTGCAATCATGTTTGTTCTTTTGTTCCAACATTTAGTTTCTGAGACTGGGCTAGGCCCACTCCACTTTAACATTCTAAAAATCCTACAGAAGAAACACAGAACCTCAGCTTTAGAATTATTTACTGGTGAGGTTCAGGTTAATTAAAACACGCAGCAGTTGAAGTGGCCCAAAACAAACTACTAAATGAATAAAACTATGAACTACTGTCCCTGCCAGCACAGCAACAATACTTCATAAAATAAGAAAATAAACAACACAAGATTAAAGGTTTTATGTTTGTTTAAACAACAATAATAAAACCATGTGACTGAATTGTAAATCTTTCATCATTCACGGTAAGAGGGCAGCTGCATGTAGAAAGCTGCAATATTTAGTCCACTGAGAGGTTACTGTGATGTCAAACGGTTCTTAAAACCATGAGGACATCAAGCTGGGGATTTCTGTCTTCTGCTGACAGTTAACAGAATGATGGTGGACCTGTTATATATCTGATCTGCAGGATTTGTCTCTGGACTTACAGAACCAGATAATTTTTTACTGATTACCCAGCAGATCTTAGACATAAAAGAAGAGAACTTTTTCTTTAAATAAGCTGTGTTGCTGGCAGGGAGCAGT
>NW_023421635.1:0-1573 GCF_002922805.2 Oryzias melastigma
TCTGGGGTTTGATGTGGATTTCGCAACAGACTATTGCAAAAGCTTAAGAATGCGTCTTCAGTTCAGCAATATTAATTTGAACCATCCTCAATATGACCTAAATTTAGACTTTTAAAAGAACCATTTATCAACTGTTAGCCAAGAGTTACAATAAAAAGAATTATTTGTCATGTTTTTTACAGAGCAATAATGAGGAACAATTGTGGAAATGACCCCACTGTGTGGTCCTAGCTAAACTTATACATCCCTAATGTCATCTAAATCAAAATTCTGACAATTTTTAAATTTCTTAGCCTTCATTTGCAATGAGAAGCGTCATGCTGTGACACATATTTGTGAATTTTTGCAAGAAAAAAAATCTAAATGGGGATCTTGAGATAGTGTCTGCCCTGAGACTGGAAGGTTTTAGTTCAAATCTGTCACTGAGTGATTCCAAAGGCTCTAAAAATTGGACCCAGTGACTCCCTGCTTGATATCCAGCATTAAGGGGTTGAATTTAGGGGTTTCAACCACTAAATGGTTCTTGCAGCTGTGTCTGTAGCTCACCACTCCCCCAGAGGATGGGTAAAATGCAGACAACAAATTTCGCACCTGTGTATGACAACTAAAGTACAATCTTTCTGTCCTAAATTTTTTACTTTGGATTAAATTTGAGTATTGTATCAATTTTTTTTTAAAGAGGGACGATCTATTTTCTTTAAAAATCAATAAAATTTGAGAAATATGCTATTTTTAAATGTTTTTTTTCAAATTGTTATTATTTTTTTTTTACATTTTTTTGTATTTTTAATTTTTTTTTCTCTTGCCTGAATTTGCTTTCGTCTGCAGTCTTGAACGTTTTTGGACTTAAGGGTGTAGTTCACCAAGTAACCACTAGGGAGATTGTAAGTCAAGCAAGGCAAATTCTATCAACTTCCATGTTTTGCAGCCCAACACAGTAACAGAAATAAACATATTTACATAGTGGAGAATATTCGTTCTTCTGGATGCATAACAACTGGACTGACAGTGAACTTTTATGATCCTAATCATACTATTTTGTATTTGACATTGAATTATTGCTATTTTTTATTCTTATACGTGTTTTTATTTGTACTATGTTTTTTATTGAATAAAAATATTGTGTTATTTTTTGCAGTGATTAATCCTTTAAATCTTTAACACATTATATCTTTTCAACCTTTAAGAGGATCAACATTATTCCAGCAGATTTTGAAGGACAAAAGCGGCTCACGCCGCTTTTGTCCTTCAAAATCTGCTGGAATAATGTTGATTGTGTTACAGATTTAAAAGTCCCAGTAAATCAAAGAACATAAACACTGGAGCTCTGATATTAAAGGAAATTGTATAGAGAATTTTTTAATCTTTTACAATATTGATGATAATGTTGACTCAAAAAATGAGGGACAAGTAGGGGAGGCGGGGTTCTTCTTGCTTACCTGCCCCCCTTTGTCCCCCTGTAGCTCCGCCCCTGATTCACACACAAATGGGACTGTTGTTTTGTCAATTTAAGTTGACCATGGATCCATTAATCGATCAGTTTTTTTTTTTAGCTCTGTCATCTTTATCAAAG
>NW_023421636.1:0-1572 GCF_002922805.2 Oryzias melastigma
TTCTGTTATATGATATTAGTACAGTTTACAATTGAGCAGGATGTGATTAAAAAATACACTTGTGCAAAATTATCCACATATATTTTTATTCTTTTTATTGAAAAATATCAGCACATATCGTCAAATGTATTTATTTTTCAGAACTACTACAAGAAATAGTAAAAAAAGACAAAATTTTCTCCACCTTTGCTTCAATTTAACTTTTTAACTTTCACTTTGTTTTAAAAAAACAGCCTTATGTAAGGTACATCTGCTTTTCCTTATTTTTGTATTTTTTTCCCCTCTAGAGGGCAGAATAACTTAAGAAAACACAGTCCATGACAGCTTAGCTCACTCTTTGGATGCTAGTTGCTACCTAGTGTGTACGTCTGCATGTGTGTACACATGGAGGACGTGTGTGTCTGTGTTTGCCTCTGCCTGCAAGTATTAGCGCTGCCCACTGGAGACAGTGCTTTGAAGTGAGGCTGCGTTTGTCTGGTGAACGGAAGGGGAAACAGGTGTTGGAGCCGGCTGACTCATCCGTGCATCATCTACTATTTACATTCATCACCTTATTACTGTAACATTCTGATCATGAAAACCATTTAATACCTAATAAACTGGTGGTCATTACTCATATTATTGTGCATGTGTCATTATTTTAACACGTGAAAAATGTCTACATTCGATATTGTGCATAAATGTACTGTAACAGAGAATTAAAACACCCAAAATACATCAAATACTTTTATATATTTATATATAAGAAACACACATACGAGTATTTTTAAACCCATTTAAATATTAGCTACAACTCTTTACTCCGTCCTGATGACATCTGCCCCTAACGACCATGGCTGTAGACTGTTACCACGGTGCTTTTGGTAGAGTAACAATCTAAAGCCACGGTCGCCATGGAGACAGCAGGGTGGATGAGGATCTAGAGTTGGCATGGTAACAGGAAAGTGCAAAGTCTCATTGGTTTGAGTGTTGACGCTACGCACTTACAAGGTGCAGCAGGACTCCCCCCAACGCATGCACACAGGTTTCCTCTTGGATGGAAAAAAGAAGAGACGCATCGTGTGAGAGTTCACTGACACACAGCTTCACAGATATCTAGTCAGCCATTTTAAAAGTACTGCGCACTTCTTTGGGGCTTTTTTTGTTGTTGTTTCAACCTTGGTGCAGCTGCTGGCGGATGTATTGCCAGGCTTCAGTAGCCATGACTGTAGACTGTTACTGTACTGTGAGATTGTATAAGCAGTAAGCAGTCTAAAGCCAAGGTGCTGATGCTCCAGCATGAATGGCTAACACACCCCTCTGTGAAACCTGTATGATCAAAGAGAGAAGAAGAGAGCAGCATTTATTAGAAAGACTTCAAAATAGTTTATAAAAACTGAGATCTTTGTGTAACATTTTTAATCTTCCCAAACTCATGGATTTAGTGGAATTATAACCCATTTTATTACAATCTGTTTCCATATTGTACAATAAGTATCCTTAAACCTTTAAAAATATTTTAGAAGACACAATACAGGAATTATCTAGTCATACACATGGGTAATAATTTCCTTCTGTATGTGCAGTTTATTT
>NW_023421637.1:0-1572 GCF_002922805.2 Oryzias melastigma
ATAATTAATGTAGAACTTCTAAATTCCACGAAGCACCCATTTTTTTCCTTAAAAAAGGCCACATATTAATTTGCGATTAATCGTGAGTTAACTATGGACAATGCGATTCATCGTGATTAAAAATTTTAATCGCCTGACAGCTCTAGTGTATACACAATGACATCCAAAAAGGCAAAGTTTGCCTTCATGAAACACAAAACACCTCACGCTCACAAAACACTATCATGTACTGTATGATCATGTGACTTCTTGGGATGAAACGTAGCTTTGTTAGAACATTAAAGCCTGTTCAACAGAACCTTTTATGTGTAAACAAACTTTGAAGTGACTTTCGGATTACTGATAGTACTCTCAGCTGATGATGAGGAGCTTCTCCCTTCTTCATGGAGCTTGCGCTAACGGTTGGGCAAGCGTGCGCTAACGGTAACCTCGCCTCTGTTGAGACGTAGGAAAGGAATCACGTCTCAAACTGATTCTACCTGACACTGAAAATTACATTTACCGGTACACAAGTTTAGAAACACTCGACTGTGGAGTAATTGAAACACAACTAACGGGTCATAAGATAAACACAGCGATAATCAGACGTGTCTTTCATGCTGGCTAGCATTAGCCCAAATGAAAAGTGACAACGGTATTCACATGTAATTTTGTAAATACTGCAGTCAGTTCTGAAGTTTTTTTCTTGGCAGCACGACCCGGAGGAAAGTTTAAGGTTAGGATTCCGGTTCCGGTTCGTGTTTAAGATTGAAAGATAAAAATTCAAACTTCAAAAAGTTACTTTGCAGTTGAACTCATTTCTCTAGGAAAACAGTCAAAAAACACAAATCCTTTTATCCATAGATATTTTTTCTCCAGAGAGTCTGGTTTGAAATGAAAACCCTAGTAAATCTGAATTCCTACCAATACATCTTTTTAATCAGTCATTTACAGTATTCAAACCGTTCTTGTTCAGTCAATAGTGAAATATCATGGTGTATATATGTCAAAAAATGCCAAAGCAACGGGGGAAATTATATATCTGCTCATCTATTTATTTAGAAATATACAGAGCCCTGGACACGACATTTAAAAAAAATAACAAGGAATTGTTTCTTCATTTTAATAATTCCTGGGAACATTTGATTATTTTGACTGGACAAATAAGCTTTTGTGGCCACAATTTAGCATTTTGTGGGCTAAAGTTTTTATTTTCTGGGCACATACTTTCTGTTGGAATTGAATATGCTAAAATATTAACTTGTGCACACAAGAAAATGCTAATTTGAATGACTAATGTAAAGAAATTAAATTTTCTGAAAAATGCAAATTGGAAATGCAAATAAAGAAAATAATAAGCATTAGCCTTCATATTAGCATCATGCTAACATTACTTGCGGTCTTTTTTAGCTAATTAAGTGTTTAGATTGATGTTTTCTTTAAAAGTTTTATAGTTAAGTAGAAAATGTAGGCTAAGTCACTCCTTCTTAAATTTACGCTTGCAATGTCAAACATTTCATGTTTAAAAGTCAAAATATTGTTTGAACACTGTAGGGAATCGAACCCCAACCGGCTAAAGCAGGCGTACCATTA
>NW_023421638.1:0-520 GCF_002922805.2 Oryzias melastigma
TACCAAACTGGAGCAGATCCAGGTCCGAGCGGTTCGTAACGGCCTCATGTGGGTCAGGAGGAGACAACAGATCTAGAGCTCCTTAAACAGTTACACTGCTGGAGTTCTGGTTTACACATGTTTTCATTCAGAGGAGCTGAAAAACTGTTCAAACTGCAGCTTAGCTGTTTCCATGTTGGTCCAGGATGACTCCAGAACCATCTCGACGGTTCAGCTGCTTCAGCGGAGCAGCACCCCCAGTGTGGAGTGGTCGCGTTCTCCTGCAGCCTTTGTTCTCTCGTGCATCAACAGAACTTCTGAAGCTTCTTGGAGGGAAACATTCGTCCTCCAGAGCGAGGTGCTGGAGCTGCAGCCGTGCATGCGTGTGAGCAGCCTGCAGCTAACCATGCAGCTAATGAGTGTTTACATCCACTGTTGTCAGGCTGCTGGGCGTCAGCTGGAGACTAACGCTCTTTCTAGCTAAGTGTTTGCATCTCATTTCTCTTTTCCAAGGTTTTAGCAGTAATTATGGAGGTTCTCC
>NW_023421638.1:525-1572 GCF_002922805.2 Oryzias melastigma
CAGCGCGTGCCCTGAAGCCCCGTGTGTGAACGTCCACCACAGAAGGCTGCTTCACTCCAATTAGCTTCCACCGCGCTGCTGACGAGCTTCACAATTAGCTCCAGAATATTTTTCTGATTGTCAGTGGAGTAAAGTCTGTGATCTGTAAGATGAGGAGGACTTTACTGACACCATTAAATCTGAAAATTCAAACTTTATTTTATTGAATTAAGGTCAATTTAAAGATTGTTCTCATTGATGTATATAGTAGGCGGAGCTACATTGAGTTTCCCCAAATGGACTAAAAACAAACATTCTCTGAGCTCAAAGTAACTCATTACTGGCCTCTGGTGGAACGCTGAGATATCCTGGAAATCTTCACACTCTTCCCTCCCCAGAGAGGCTGGTTCCAAACCCTTGTCCACCTGAGGGTCGTTTTACCTGCTCAGACAGAGCGCAGTCACACAGCAGACACCCTTAACCAATGGACGTCTTGAGACAGTTGGAGATCTGAACCGCAAAGTTCAGCCTGGGAACTTTTTTCTTATGGTTTTGTGTCTTTGGATGATTATGGGATGTAGCAGCCCAGTCAGCTTTAGGATTTTGTAATCGGAGGTAGACCTTGTAGCCTACCGAGAATTTAAGGATAAAAATGCTGAAAATGATTAGAATCATATGGAACATATCACTGGACACATTTATTTTACAATCAGTAGAGAGACATGTCATGATGGCAGGTGAGGCACAGTTTCACCTGCCATCATGACCACACGTCCCTGATTGAGTGTGTGAATGTGTCAGTGAATGGGTTTGTGACTGTGAAGCGCTTTGGGCCCTCGAAGGAGGGTAGGAAGCGCTATAGAAGTATACGCCATTTACCATTTACCATTGAATCGTATTTTAACACTAGAATCCCTGGAACTTTCAGCTTCTGCTGCAATGCCCCCTCCCCTTCTCAAAGTAGTGTTGTGGAGATCACCTTAAACCGTCAGCAATGACTTCCTGTTTTTACATTTCTGATTGTCAGGTTTATATTTAAGTTTGACATGCATTCCAGATTCCGCCACT
>NW_023421639.1:0-1572 GCF_002922805.2 Oryzias melastigma
CTGTTTGTAAATGTATGGACATTCATTGAATTATTTGGTTTTCTTGATCTTGTTTAGCTAATTGTGTTTTATTGCCCCCATAGGACAGAATGACGCATTGTGTTTGCTATATCACATTTTCAACTTTAAATCGTTTGTTTCTTTGGAGCCGATGGAATGAAAAATGCAAAGTATGATGCATATGGTGTAAAGTTAAGATTGATAGAAAAAGAGTGGACAAGAAAACTCATTGTTTTTGAGTAATTTTAAGTTTTAGTTTCATTGCTTTTTCTTTGTTTTTGAAGAATTTTAATGTTGAACACAGTTTTTTATATTTTATAATTTCCAAAACACACATTATAGGTTACGGGCCGAACAAGATAAACATTTATTGAACACACTAAACTACCTTTTTAAAACTTTAAAACCATAACTTTTCAGCATAATTATGAACTTGACACATGCAGTAATGCTAATGTGAATGCTGTAAGCTAAATTTGGCCGCTGAAGATGCTAGTGTTGAATGATAGCTGAAGATGCTGAAGCTGAAAGCTGAAAACGCTGAAGCTGAAAAGGCTAAACCTAATAGCCAGCTAAATTAGCATAAAAAAGAAACAAAAAAAAAACTTAGGTTAGCCAAAACAGCTAGCATGTAGCTGAAAAGACAGCTAAACTGCAAAACATCCTAAAAAACTAAAAAAAAGCCTAAATTAGCCGAAACAGCTAGCGTGTAAATATTAGCCTGAGTCCAAAACAGCCTAAAAAATGAAAAAAAAGACATGTACATGTAGCTGAAATATTAGCTAAACTGCAAAATAGCCTAAAAATCTGCCAAAAGAGTCCAAAAAGCTAGAAGAATGCACATTTTTAAAACTGTAACTTTTAACATTACAAATAAAAAACACGCAGGAATATTATTCCAGAATAAATCAACTAAAACCTTAAATATCTTTAAATACGTTACTCTCCATAAAAATATGTGTTTAACTCTTCATCTACCAGACCTCACTAAATAAAGCAGACCAGTGCACAGGTGTAGGCAGAGGGGCAAAAAAATATTTAGTCACCCACTAATTGTGCAAGTTTTCCCACTAAAAAAAAAGAGAAAGGCGTTTAATTAAAAAAAAAAAAATGAGTATTTCAAGGTCTTGGGGATCTCAGCCGCACAAAAAATCTTTGGAGGGAGTTGAAAGTCTGTGTTACCCAGCGACCACCCCAAACATAACTGCTCTAGAGGAGATCTGCATGGAGGAACAGACCAAAATTATTTAAAATTATTTCTGGATTTTTTTTTTCTTCTCATTTTGTCTCTCATAGTATAAATGTACCTATGACGAAAATTACAGGCCTCTTTCATCTTTTTAAGAGGGAGAACTTGCAAAATTGGTGGCTGATTAAACACTTTTTTACCGCACTCTAGGTCTAACCCCATAAATATGAGTTTGGAAACACTTATTAAGATTTAAAGTCTCGTTTTTCACCAAAAACTTCCTCATTTTGATCTCTTCTGCTCATTTTCCACTTCTATAAATATCCGAGCTGCTCTTTTTAAATATATGTATTTTTTATTTCTACCAACATTCTTCTGAACTT
>NW_023421640.1:0-1572 GCF_002922805.2 Oryzias melastigma
ACACAGATTCATCATGGAGGAAACTTTTGAGTCGCGGTTTGTAATGAAAGTTTAGAACACTCTTCGAGACCGGAATAAACTTTTAGTGTCGTATTTCGAACTCCCAGGCGTCTTCGGTAAATAAACGTAAGTCGCCGGTTGATTCAAATACGAAGCTTCTCTTTAGCGGGCTAGCTGTTAGCCATCTCCAGGCAGGGAAGCTCACCGCGCCGATGCCGCCCCTAAACTGCCATGGAGGACTACGACGTGTTCGTGCAGCGCAGCTTCTCCCGGCTGAGGAGCAGGCAGGACCGGGAGGAAGTCCGGACCGCCGCGGCTCCATCCTCCTCCGTCATCCGCTTCTGCGGTCGCGCCATCCTGCCCCCGCTGGTACGACGGCGCTGTCAGACACACGGATGGAGCGTGGCTGTCCTCTCGCTGATGTTGTGTTGTGATGGCAGTTGTCTGAAGAACAGAAGCAGCAGATGCAGGCGCGCAGAGAGGAAGCTGGCAGAGCTGCAGCCCGGATGGAGCTGGAGAAGCATCCCAGGATGAGGCATGTCCAGACGCTTTTACGCAGCGTTCAGGTGAGAAACTTCACGTCACCCCGTGACGTTCAGAGCTTTGTTTGTAGAGCCTCCATCTCAACACATACGGAGATGTTCAAGTTACTTCCAATTTTATTAAACATCCGGAACCTCGTAGTCTCTGAATGGATATAAATCAGCTGATTCCAGCATGACTTCAATCAAAATAAGCTAAGGAACTTTTTCTTAAGTGACAAATGAGCTGCAGGGCATTTTGCATGTCTAATGTAGCACTATGATTATGGGATATCCAGGCTAAAAATATGGTTCACTTGTGGTGAAATGAAGGAGACCTGACAACATCCAAGACCAATAAAAATGTGATGATCAATGGAATCATCAGTGAAAATCTCTACTCATTCTGACATATTTTTGTAGCTTGGGCTTTATTCTCACAGAATTAGAGAAGGTGATGCACAAAGTGAACTTGATGATAGGGGATTATTCCACAGGAATTATAAAAGTCCAGCTGAAGGATCAGAATTGTACATATAAACTCAGGAGTAAAGATATGAGTTTGAATAAAAACTGACCACACGGAGAACCTGATGCCCGAATGTCTCTAAAATGACCAAGAAATTTTGCCAAAAAAGTGAGTTAAATTCACTCTGATCAGGCTGCAGGACTGAAGTCTTTGAGATTACGGGAAGAGATGAACACTACAAACATCAAATTAAAAGTCTTTCTGTTTGAAGGAAACAAAAAGAGAAATAGATTGCTTAACCCTTTAACACCTGAGGCATCGCCGATGACGCTTAAACACAAAATTTTTAACATGTAAGTTTTTCAACCGTTAACACGAGCAACGTAATTCCAGCAGATTCTGAAGGAGAAAACTGGAAGTACATTGATTGTGTGAAGAATTAAAAAAATTACAGTAAGTCAGAAAGCATAAACATTAGAGCTCTGGTTTTAGAGTCCCACTCTGATTAAAATCCTGTTTTTTTGAGTTTTTAACATGTTTTTGTGGTATTTTTCTTATGAAAGAGAACAAATGTACTATGAA
>NW_023421641.1:0-1572 GCF_002922805.2 Oryzias melastigma
CCATGATGACAGCCGAGGCAACTTGAACAGATCAGTTCACTTTTCGCACTGTAGTGGCTCATTTATTTTATACGTTAATTCATCTGTTTCCTCCATCAAAATCTTAATTTAACAATATTTTCACACAGCTAAGAACAGTTCTAGTCTGTTTCTTGATGTTTACGCAATACTTTTTGGGTTTTGAAAAAGCTATCAAAATATATTCTTTAAAATAAATGTCACTTTTGATTATAATTTTCTTAATTTGTTCTAAGAAATTAGCATATTTACTCTAAAAGGTAACCAAATTATTATTTGTGAATCCAGACATCACTCAGAAATTTGAACAGTGATTTTTTTTAATAGCAATAAAAAAATTATCCTAAATCCAGAGCAGCAAGTTCATTCAGCAGGTGATGCTAAAGGTTGCAAAACTTTATTAAATCTTTTCTGAAAATATTAAAATGATAAGTGGATATAAACACTGGAGGCAACTATTGAAACACACGATTCATTTCTTTCCTTCTTGGGCATAAATATTACTCTTATAGGTGAAAAAACAAAAAAAAAATAGTAATAATTTATTTTACTAGATCAAAAACTTAAATTGATTTTTATGTAAACCTCTCCATTAAACAACCTGTATCTTAACCTGGTCTATTTCTATAACTGGCACATCACTAATTAAGGTTAAATGAGAATAACAAACCAAAACCAATGAGACAGTGTCTTAGCAAAGCACAAGCATTTATTTACATGGTAAAACTGCTGTCTTGACTCTCTAATAAGTATTTTTCTACAATCCCTTACAGAAGTGGTGTCAAACTCAGTCACACAGGGGGCCAAAATCCAAATCACATCTTAGATCGTGGGCCAAACAGGATAAACATTTACTGAACACTGAACACATTTTTAAAACTTTAAAAACATAACTTTTTAGAAATAAATATGAATAAAAACAAGCAAGAATATTATTTCAGAATAAATCAACTTAAACCTTCAACATTTTACTTTTCATATAAATATATTTTGTCAAAATGATATAAAAAAGAAGTAATTTCCAGTTTCTTTACTTTAACAACCCAAAAGATTCTGATCTCCATACAGTATATCATGCTAAAATGATATATATTATATATATGTGTGCATATATATAATATATAATATAAACGTCCATTTCCTAACGTCATGCTCGGCAGCATGTCTGCATTTTTTCCATGAAAGCAAAGAGCATCCAAACTTTTGCAAAAATGAATGTGTATACATCCGCCTTTAGGAGCCCCGGCCACTGCTACACTGGGTCACAACACAAATGTAGCCAGTGTTTGCATCACCTTGCCTGACCCGAGTGACAGGTGTGTTAGTGGGGGGGTGTTTTAAACAAGCCAGGCGTAATGAGGGAAGTAGCAAACACCTGTTAGACCTGGAATTTATTAGAGACAAGACACAACTGGAAAATATATGGTATTTTGCATTTAAAAAGAAAGTTTTTTGCTGATCACCTCTAGCTTTGAGGAGAAAGCATGTATGTGCGTTAGCCTGGAGGCGGTGCTTGCAACGCTGACTCTTCCTGAAAGGGGCTGTTCTTAATTT
>NW_023421642.1:0-257 GCF_002922805.2 Oryzias melastigma
TTCAACCTCCTTTTTAATTCAGTCAGTCTACCGTAACTTCCGGGGCGGCTGTATTGACTGATGGTTTGCCCCAAGTCATAAGTGAGAGGCGCCCCCTGCTGGACATTATGCCACATTGTCAAAAATCAGCTTTGATCAACAACATTAATGTTCTGTTTTAGCAAATACACAAGAGCTTGAGTAAACTTTCAAAATAGTTTATATATATATATATATATATATATATATATATATATATATATATATATATATATATA
>NW_023421642.1:270-1572 GCF_002922805.2 Oryzias melastigma
TATATATATATATATACTCTTTAAGAACAGACACATTATTATTAATGTTTTTTTTCTCTAAGTAAGAAGAGGAACATATGTACCTGAATGTAGGCTTAATGTAGAGTAGAACCAATGCACAGAATAGCTCCTAAAATACTAATATGATTTAAAAAGTAGCACACAAACAAACTCAAAACATAATGCAGATCTCTAACAGAAGTGATTGAGGGGAAAGGCAGTAGGTGAAAGTGCAACCCCAGCGAGTTATGAAGGTGGTTGTGTTGACACACTGCCTGGGCTGGTTTGTTATAGACAGAGTTAAAAAATATTCACACAATCAGAATGGGAAGTATCATATTTTTTCCACTTATAATCTTAAATTAGTATTCCTAAAACATAACAATGGCCTTCCCCTAAAATACTTTTTCCACGCATAATCATTTTCAAAAACAGCAGATTACCAGCACAGTATAATGAAACTAAACTTTTTAATTCAATTTTATCTTCTGATTATTTTGTTTTTAGCTCAAAGATTTTTCTCACTACTGCCGCATACAGGGTTGTCCAAAACTCCATATATTTATTTGACAAGAATAATACATTATTTTAAAATGACTTCTTTCTTGCACAGCTGTAAAATGTACCAGTAGTCTAAAAATCTGAAAATAATTATAATCTTGAGAAGACAATCACTAGAAAGTAGTAAAATTATCTCTCCATGCATCAAGTTAAGAAATTTCATATTAAGATATCAAAATCTAGAAACAAGGACTTCCACACAAACATTCAATAAGGGAAAATAATCTGAAAAAGGTATCTGTTTGATACAATTACTTAAAAATGAGAGTTATACAGCCCAATAAGTTTATTTATTGAATTATATGTTTGCTAGTTCAAAGTTCAAAGTGGTTTTAAATTAGTCATTTTAAAACAAAATGTGAACAAAACGAGAGTGCAAGTTGGCCCATCTTAATAAATCCTCATAAAATCTAAAACTAGCACTTATTCTTAGAACATAAATCTTTTTTTTATTTCACAAAATACAGATAATAAATGGTAATCTAGCTTCTTAACATTTATTGAACTCTAAAATACCATCTTTAAAATTTAGGCAAAGATTACATTTCAGTTTTAACTATTTTTGAGTCTAAAATCAAGTTTTTTCTTTGGTCAAGAATATGAAGCAAAGTGATTTGACTAATTTTAATTAAATGTTCCTTATTTCTTGATCCTAGCTCTGAAAGATTGGATCACCCATCCAAATGATCAGAATCAGGTGTCCTAATCACTTAAACAACACAACATTAAACTCACAAGGTA
>NW_023421643.1:0-1571 GCF_002922805.2 Oryzias melastigma
TTTAATTATGATGATGCCATGTTCAGCAAAAACGAAAAAAAAAAAATATTGTTTTATAGGACATAGTTTCTGCAGAGCAGCAAGGGTTCATTCGAAAATAAGACATTTTTGTCTTTCCATTTATTTTAAGTGTTCCTAGTGTACTTTCATTTACGATTGTACCATTTTTAGCCAAAATTTTTTTTTTAATTTGTTGTCTAGGACATAGTTTCTGCAGAGCGGGGAGAGATCATTAGAAAATAAAATTAATTTAGTCTTTTAATCTATATTAAAAGCCTTCCCAGTGGCCTTTTAAATATGATTATACCATTATTAGCCGGCATAAAAAAAAAACGACTGTTTTCTAGGACATAGTTTCTGCAGAGCGACGAGAGTTCATTAGAAAATACATTTTTTTGTCTTTTTATCTATTTTAAAAACATTTCCAATGGACTTTTATTTATGATTGTTCAGTTTTTAGCCAAAACAAATATTGTTTTCTAGGATGTAATTGTGTGGGGAGAGTTCATTATAAAATAAAATATTTTCCGTCTGCATGTATATAAATTGGAGGCACCAGCGACCCAGAACCGCAGAGACTGCAGCCTCGGCTCCGTTTTGTAGTCCCAGGTGCCACTCTCCTCTTTTAAACACAGTCTGTGATAATCATTTAGAGATTCACTTGTCAGGTTGTGTCGGTACGATGCGCCAAAGTTCAGGTGGATGTCCACCTGCAGGGGGAGGGAGGAATCTGAGGGAAGCACAAACATCGTTGCATTACACTGATGAGCTGGACAAACACTAAATCCTCACACAGCAATTTGTCAAGAATACAGACTAAAAATGTGGGATTTCTAGAGCAGAAAAACATTGAAGTAATGGAGGCAGGAGGCAGATTTTGTGTTTTTACGTTGATTCTTGGGTCAGAGCTGCTGCTGCTGCTGCTGTGAGGTTATTGCTCAGGAATCAGCTGCAGGAGCGTGTAGCGTCTTGCTTTGAGCCCGACGGGAAACTTACCTGCCGATGCAGGCGATCGTCTGACATTTCTGGTGGGGTGTGGCCGGGCTGCAAGCGGCGCTTTGGGGAGTGACGGGGGCAGACGGCTGGCTGGTCGGGGTGGGCTGGACAGACTCGGTGGGGGCGGGGCTTGTCACGACAACAGATACGGCTGCGAGAAGAAGGTCAGTTTGAGCAAAAATATGTATGAAAATCCAACAACAATGTGATTATCTATTGTAAATACCAATTGTAGTTTGTACGTAGATTATGATTGCGGCTCTCCGCAGTACGTCCAATGAACTTTTGAGTGGTGTTTATAACGTCTGCAGCTTTTATTTTTAATGTGCGTTTATTTTTAATTGCTCACACACTTGCTGAGTCTGCGAACGCACAACAGATGAAAGACGGAGGAAGAAGTGCTGCGTTCATTCACTAATATGGAGTCAGGATCAGCTTAAAGTGAACGAAAAAACAGACTGAAAACTTAAAAAAAAAGATATTGTAACTGAAAACATATTTTGAAAATTTTTGCCAAAACAGTTAGCATGGAGCTGAAAAATTAACTAAACTCAAACAAGCCTTAATTAGACAAT
>NW_023421644.1:0-1571 GCF_002922805.2 Oryzias melastigma
TATATATACACAGTATATATAAATATAAATATATATAGATATATATAAAGAGAGAGAGAGAGACTGTTCAAAATGATCTGTTTTTGTGTCAATCTTTGAGTCAGAAATTGTAAGCTTTGCAAGTTCTTTCAGGATTATTAAAGTACTATATCATATACATATACTGTATATGTTTAATTATATATGTGAGACAATGTCGGTCTAATTTATGACTGATTAAAAAGTAAACATGACAGTTTCTATCCTATCTAGATGATCCCTTTGTAAGCGTTGACTTTAGCTGAAGGCAGTTTTTTAGCTCCTTGTTTTTAATGTCTGCTTTATCAAAACCAAATAGGCAGAACAAACCATTTTTTGCAACACAACCAGTGAAAGAAAAAGCAACACGCACCTGTCAATCAAAAATCTACCCTGTTGAAGCTTAATTTAAAGCCAACGTAAAAAAATCTGAAGTTTGTAAAAATGAATACCAATGAAAACTGTCTTTTAACCACAAAAATGAGAAAAAGGTTAGAACCAGAGCAAGTTCAGACATTTGACATTTTAGCCTCTGAAACACTGGATGTGACGTGGGTTCAGGAACTCACATGATGTTCACACTGGACAAGCAGGGAGTGGCTTCTTCTTTTTTCTTTTCCACCTTTTACTAGCTTTTTCTGTCACAGCTCTTTTCCAATATATGAAAGACTTGGTGTTGTTTAATTCTGTCCTGGCACAAATCACGATTTTAATTTCTCCTCCATGATCAATTTTCAAACTGTTGGCATTTTTGTGAATTAAACAGGACGCCAATATTACATCTTCACTAAATCCAAGTCCCTGATGGGTTCAACCTGGTCTTATTTGCAACACACGTCGAATGGCCATGCTTTTTTACGTAGAGCAGTGGTCCCCAACTTTTTTTAGGCCACGGGCCAGTTTAAATTAGACAATATTTGTACCACCAGTCTATAACATCAAGGTGGAGGCTAACAACCGGATGCTAACTTCAGCTACGTTCAACTTTTAAGATGTGATGGATTAATAAAGCAAAATAATATGACACAACCTCAGTAATACTTGTAATGTCTACATATAATATAAATGCAATTCCACCGCATTTCCAACTTTGTTATCTGTGTGTGAAACAGTCGAGTCTGTTGCCGTGTATTACACAAAGCTACATGCTACCTGAGAACAACTGTCTCAATAATTTCATTTGTCAAGGAAAACTCCTGGTTTTATCTGTAAACAGCAGCTTTATTGTTCTTTGAAGTTGAAGGCTCTTCTTTGGTTTCTCACTCTTTTCTCCCCAAAGAAACTTTCCAAATATGTTGTATTGTCTGTTTTTTGTTAGCTTTGGGCTACTAACTTAGCAATTCAAGTAGCCATGCGGGTGGCGCTTTAAATCACGTGACCAAGATAGGTGTTGTGAACAGAATCTGTCAGTTGTTTAAAAATAAGACTTCCTTCAGGATCAGAAAAAAACTAAACGGAAATAATCTAAGTTAGCGCATGTATTACTTCTTTTTGTCCGCAACCTGGTACCAAGTGACCCAAAAACCGGTTCTTGACATGGTTACTCAAAAAGT
>NW_023421645.1:0-478 GCF_002922805.2 Oryzias melastigma
GTATATAAAGCTGTCCAATCCTATACGACAAGTTTTAGACAGGCTAGACAGAGGGAGAGATGAATGCAGGGCCATCAGTCTGACTCTATATGTGTTATATTCCGTCTAAAACTTGGTTTGGATGAGGCACAGAATGGGTGCAAACCTACATTCATAATACGTTAATTTTTTAAGGTTTACAATCCGCATAACATTATTTAGTTTTTTTAGGGGACTATGAGACTGTTCAATTTAATATTTTTGTTGGATAGTGTGTTGGCTGCACAATCCACACTCCTTTTAAATATAGAATAAGAAAATAATCATAAAAACTAAAAGGCTAGCCAAGAGTGAAACAGAAAATGGAGATAGAAAGACAACAAAACCTGAAATGAGATAGATTCTTTGATAACTTAATACTGATACAGAATGAAGAACGTGAAGGTAAGACGCAGAAAGAGCAAGCAGCCTTTCTCTGCACTGTCAGCCTCTCGTTCTC
>NW_023421645.1:558-1570 GCF_002922805.2 Oryzias melastigma
CAGAAATAAGATAGATTCTTTGATAACTTAATACTGATACAGAATGAAGAACGTGAAGGTAAGATGCAGAAAGAGCAAGCAGCCTTTCTCTGCACTGTCAGCCTCTCGTTCTCATTTACACTCCTATTCAAAGGGAGTTTGCAATGCTTTGATGTGTCTATAATTAGTCAGCACACACTGTGAAGTGTTTTAAAGAATCAAATTGCACTGGAACACTTAAGCGCTCTAAACAGGAGCCTGAAATGCTTCATAGCGAAGGGGGGCAAGCAGGAGAAATTAATGCTGGGCCTTTTTGATGTGCTTGATCACAAATATATTTATTAACTGCAATGGGGGAGTAGTAATTAACCCAGAGACAGCCTGTTTGCTCGGGGTCTTCTCTTATGTCAAACGGTGCATTCAGCAAAGCTAAGCTCGCCAGTTGCCCACATAGCTGCAAGCCCACCCTAGTGGTTCAGTTTTTTCAACAATTAAGAAGACATGGTGCAAGTATATGCAAATGCATATAGTTGTGTGGGCATACGTGTTTTTATGCTTAAGGGTGTACCAAGCAACAACAATGTATAGTAGCTTATTTAAACCATGTGTTTCTAGAATTTCCGCAACATGGATTAGAGAAAGAAATAATTAAGAGTGTTCTAAGTAAAATGTTTAAAAAAAGCCCAAAATAGGTTTACTGTTTTGAATATTTATAAGTATCTGTATATCTCTTATCTTCACACAAAGTTTGCTTACTGCATAAAAGAGTTGAGGACAGTAAGAGAAAAATCTTTGCTACTGTGAGGATAAAGAAGGTGAAGGTGATCTGACACACAGGGAAAGCTGGTATGGCCTCAAGAGAAACCTAATGCAGCTTATTTGAAAATGTCTACAAAGGCAACACAGAGAACTGTTTTGATGTCAATTTTACCATCTAACACATCTAATACAGCCTGCATTCTATTTATATATGCACATACCGTGTGCGAATGTTTGTAAAAAGGGTTTTTATATGACAAGGACAACATATAAA
>NW_023421646.1:0-1570 GCF_002922805.2 Oryzias melastigma
GTATCACACCGGTTAGTATCTCGTGCGCACCGGTTAGTATCTCGTACGCATCGGTTAGTATCTCGTGCGCACTGGTTAGTATCTCGTGCGCACTGGTTAGTATCTTGTATCACACCGGTTAGTATCTCGTGCGCACCGGTTAGTATCTCGTACGCACCGGTTATTATCTCGTGCGCACCGGTAAGTATCTCGTACGCACCGGTTAGTATCTCGTGCGCACCGGTAAGTATCTCGTACGCACCGGTTAGTAACTCGTGCGCACCGGTTAGTATCCTGTGCGCACCAGTTACTACATTCATGTTGAGTAAATTTAAATCTTTTTTAGAGTAAGTGTCTTCAGGGGCTCATGAAATGGACCTCATGACAGACTATTAGCACATTTTTTAAAGACACAATCTGAGGCGACGAGCCATCATTGTTGTTTTGTTAAATCTTCAGGGCAGCAGCATAATCTGTGCTAAGTTCCATGAAACTCCCCCCAGTAGTTTCTGAGTCGTTCTACCCTGAGACACTATTAAAAATGCATGACACGATGAAGCCGCCGTGAGGACATGAATAGTGCAACATGTGGAAGTGTTAGTGCTGCTGTCACCTGCAGCATCACGGCGCCACGATTCAAAGTGACGGCCGTCCGCACAAGTCGCTGGGGTAAACAATCCGACCTCACTCGCCTAAAGACCCCCGATCACACAGAAACTGCTGACATGTTTCAGAGGAAAGGTGAAGAATAGATTCCATTTGTTCGTTTATCAGAAGGAACGGGGAGAATAATGCACATTTGACTCAGACCGCCGTGTCTCAGCTAAATGTCAGCAGTTAATCTTTGTCTGCACAAACACAGCACTATTATCGTTTCCTTATCTGTTGTGATTTAGCTGTGGAAAAATCTAATTAAAACACCGACGCCAGCAGACGCTCTGATTGGAGAGAAATGTGTTTTGGACGTTCATGACGCAAAATGGAAGAAATTCTCTGAAGCATAAAACAAATGAGATAAACAGCTTTTTGATAATTGAATGTTTGTTTGTCAAAATATTCGATGAACTGATTTTACCTCACTTTACTTTGTGATACAGACATTTACAGTGGAGGAAATACGAATCAAATTTAAAGAGTTTATATATTTGTATTTCATTGAAGGAAATGTGTATTTGAACCCTTTTGCTTAGTAGTTTATTATCAGTACAGAGTTTCAGATGTTTATTATAGTTGATGATCAGGTTTCTGGATGTATCAGGAGGAATTCTGGTCCAATCTTCTTTACAAATGACTTCTAAATGCTGGTTAGCATCTCTGATCTTCAGCTCTCTCCACAGGCTTCCTATAGGATGGAGGTCCAGAGACTGGCTGGACCGCTCCATGACCTTCATGTGCTGCTCCTTCAGACATTCATTGGTTGTCTTGGTTGTATGTTTTGGGTCTCTATCCTATTGGAAGACCCATTTAAAGTGGAGGGAAAGAGGTTCTCACTCAGGATTTGACCCCACATCCTCCCATCCCAACAGTAAAATTGTCTTCTGCAGAAAAAAAACAAAGCATGATGCTTCCACTTCCATGCTTGACAGTGGGG
>NW_023421647.1:0-1570 GCF_002922805.2 Oryzias melastigma
ATAGTCTAAATAATCTTAACAAAAACCAAAGTAGTCCAAAAAGCTAGCACAGTGACAAATTTTAAAATTTTAAAACTGCAACTTGTTGTCATAATTATGAATCATAAAAAGGGTACAGGTACTCCGGCTTCCTCCCACCATCCAAAAACATGCTTCACAGGTTCATTGGTGACCCTAAATTAGGGAGTAGTGAGGAAATAGTGAGGGACACAGCAATAATCTTCCAAAAACCAAGTTATATCTAGGATAATCCAAATATTTATGTTTAAAAAAATGTTAATTTGAGAGAGGCCGTACCATGCTTTTCTTAAGGTTTTCTAAGTAAACTATATCCATGTATATGATCATAATCCATTTTCAAACCAGTTCTCCCGATCCGTCACTCTCTTTCTCCCTAGGAAATAGTCTGCTCCTTTTCTCCAGCCATCTTCCCAATATCTCCGTCTGCCAGCACCATTCTCGGATATGTTCAGGATCTATCCCAAGATGTCGTAGATTCCTCACCAGAAGTTTTTTCATAAAGTTTGAACACTGAATTAAACCAGGGTTTCCTGGTCATCGCTACACTGGAGCCCAACACAGACAGATGGTCCTGACACAAGCAGCTGCTGCTCAGAATGTCTCAGAGATTTGATCAAAACACGTTATACTTGGTTTGTTTGTGTTTTTTGAACGTCACAGGGTTACTCATAAAGACATTTTTTTCATGAAAGAGAAAATGTTGTGTGGTCTCACCTCTGCAACAGAAACTAAAAGTGTGAGGGTGTCTGAGGTTGGTTTGTTTAACTTTAGTCACATCTTTGTGTCTTTAAGTGATCTTGTTTAGTTTTCTTCCTCTGTTTCTGCTCAGACCCTTACTTTCAATCTGGGTTCATCATCACAGCTGTTTCCTGTTCCATAATTATTCCCACATTCAACTAAAATATTGTGGTTTTTGATTTAGTCCTTGTCAGATCTTTAGCCTGTCATATCTCCTGTGTTGAGTTTTTACATTGAGATTCTTTTAGTTCTGCTAAAGTTTATTTAATAACAGATTCAAGTTTTGTTTAACCTGTTCTGTGGCCTCACTCAGAAAACTGTGGACTATGACATCTGTCTATAATTAAAAATGTGATCCCTGTCTGCAATAACAAACTAGAATAACTGATCCAAACAGTTTAACATAGTCTTCCTTTTACAAATAGTAATCTACAATCATGCAAACCGATTCAACCTGTTGTTGGTGTAGGATTTGAAGGATTTAGAATGACAGCAGGTGCGTACAGGAGCATTATTATGAGCCTTTATAGTTTTGCTGTGGAGAGTTTGGAAGAACAGGGACATTATAAAGGTTAATTGAAGGTTAACAAATATGAAATGTTGCAAATTAAAAACATAAAAAGTTTCTTTGCTGAACTCCAGCTCAGCAGCCTTATGGTGCAGATTCATTAACGCTTGTGAGTTTTCCCCTGAATGGTTTCAGTCTTTAGTTCATTCAAAGGATTCAAAGGATTTATATTGTTATTGTTAGTTCATGATAGAATGTACATGATTAATAGACACCAGCAGGAGCACTGCAGTGAGAGACAGC
>NW_023421648.1:0-1569 GCF_002922805.2 Oryzias melastigma
GCCTCACACCGTCCTGAGGATCTGGGACTCGGTTTTCTTCGAGGGCTCGGAGGTTCTGTTCCGGGTCGCCCTCGCCATCTGGGAAAGGCTTGGAGAGTGAGTACTCCAGCTGTTGTGCCCCAGGCGAGGGGCTTGTAAAAAGACGTAGCATAATATGGGGGCTTGTCTGGGATTTGTTTATAAAAGGATAATTATTTGATTCTGTGAGTGGTTCCTTATTTCCACTGTTGTGCCCCGGGCTGGGGGCTTGTCCGGGATTTGTTCACAAAAGCAAACGATTTGGTTCCATCAGTGCCTCCGTATTTCATTTGTTGCACTGCAGGCTAAGGCATTTTAAAAGGACGTAGTTGGGGGCTTGTCCAGGATTTGTTTGCAAAAAAACAACTTTGATTCCATAAGTGGTTCCGTATTTCAACCATTGTGCCTCTGGCTATGGGATTGTAAACGTGACGTAGCCTAAATTGTTGGCTTGGCCGGGATTTGTTTACAAGAAAGAAAACCATTTGTTTCAGTTGGTATTTCTGTATTTCAACTGTTGCGCTGCAGGCTAAGGCGTTTTAAATGGACGTAGCATAATTTGGGGGCTTGTCCGGGATTTTTTAATAATTATTTGGGTCTGAGAGTGGTTCCGTGTTTTAACTGCTGCATCCCAGGCTAGGGCTAGGTAATTCTAATTGGACATAGCATCATTTGGGGGCTTGTCCGATATTTGTTTGCTAAAAAGAAAATTATTTGGTTCCATAAGTGGTTCCATATTTTAACTATTTTTACCCCTGCGCTAGGGGATTGTAAACGTGATGTAGCATAAATTGTTGGCTTAGCCTGGATTTGTTTACAAGAAAGAAAACTATTTGTTTCAGTTGGTATTTCTGTATTTCAACTGTTGCGCTGCAGGCTAAGGCGTTTTAAATGGACGTAGCATCATTTGGGGCCTTGTCCGGGATTTGTTTATGAAAACGACAACTATTTACAAAAACAATCAAACTTTACAAGGATGGAAATTTACCTAAACACAGACGTAATCAGCTGTGTTGCTGCCAGTTCAGAATTTGAATGATTTCATTCAGATTTTCAGCCAATCAGGTGCTCAGGACGAGAATGAGAGATAACCTCCCACTCTGACAGAAATGAATAAAAATAGACATTCTAAAAATAAATATATTTATGACCTCAGCTGTAGCACAAAAACTTTCATTAAGGAGAATAAATGTTGTTTTCGGCTGGAAGAACCTCAGAAGTTGGCAGAAAAGCAGCTTGAAGTTCTGGAAACGACCTTTTTCTGCCTCTCTGTTAATGTAAAGCTGTCTCTGTCTGCCTTCACTTTATCAATGCTTTTAGTGTGAAAATCTGAATAATTCATGCTGAGTTTTTGAGTGAATTTGCTGTTTTCAGTTCTGGACCTGAACCGAGCGGAGCTGCAGCTCCTCCAGCTCAACCGTCACTAATCTCTGGGGTTTTCTCTGAAAATCAAATCAAGAATGTTTGTGTTTCCTTCCATGAAAACCTTTCAGACACTCATCGTTTTCTCCCTCGTTCTGTTCAGGCGGATCGAGGACTGTCAGACTGCAG
>NW_023421648.1:20007-21894 GCF_002922805.2 Oryzias melastigma
GTGCCAAGTTGCCAGTACCAACATATATGAAACTACAGATACAACTTGTATGAAACTACCAGTACTGACACATATTAAACTACCAGTACAGATGTGTATTAAACTACCAGTACTGATATATATTAAACTACCAGTACTGATATATACTAAACTACCAGTACTGACATATATTAAACTACCAGTACTGACATATACTAAACTACCAGTACTGACATATATTAAACTACCAGTACTGATATATACTAAACTACCAGTACTGACATATATTAAACTACCAGTACTGATATATATTAAACTACCAGTACTGATATATACTAAACTACCAGTACTGACATATATTAAACTACCAGTACTGACATATACTAAACTACCAGTACTGACATATACTAAACTACCAGTACTGACATATATTAAACTACCAGTACTTACATATATTAAACTAGCAGTACTGATGCATATTAAACTACCAGTACTGATGCATATTAAACTACCAGTACTTACATATATTAAACTACCAGTACTGATGCATATTAAACTACCAGTACTTACATATATTAAACTACCAGTACTGATGCATATTAAACTACCAGTACTTACATATATTAAACTACCAGTACTGATGCATATTAAACTACCAGTACTTACATATATTAAACTACCAGTACTGATATATACTAAACTACCAATACAGATGTGTATTAAACTACCAGTACGGATATATATTAAACTACCAATACAGATGTGTATTAAACTACCAGTACGGATATATATTAAACTACCAATACAGATGTGTATTAAACTACCAGTACGGATATATATTAAACTACCAATACAGATGTGTATTAAACTACCAGTACGGATATATATTAAACTACCAATACAGATGTGTATTAAACTACCAGTACGGATATATATTAAACTACCAATACAGATGTGTATTAAACTACCAGTACGGATATATATTAAACTACCAATACAGATGTGTATTAAACTACCAGTACGGATATATATTAAACTACCAATACAGATGTGTATTAAACTACCAGTACGGATATATATTAAACTACCAATACAGATGTGTATTAAACTACCAGTACGGATATATATTAAACTACCAATACAGATGTGTATTAAACTACCAGTACGGATATATATTAAACTACCAATACAGATGTGTATTAAACTACCAGTACGGATATATATTAAACTACCAATACAGATGTGTATTAAACTACCAGTACGGATATATATTAAACTACCAATACAGATGTGTATTAAACTACCAGTACGGATATATATTAAACTACCAATACAGATGTGTATTAAACTACCAGTACGGATATATATTAAACTACCAGTACTGATATATACTAAACTACCAGTACTTACATATATTAAACTACCAGTACTTACATATATTAAACTACCAGTACTGACACATATTAAACTACCAGTACTGATGCATATTAAACTACCAGTACTGATATATATTAAACTACCAGTACTGACACATATTAAACTACCAGTACATACATATATTAAACTACCAGTACTGATGTATATTAAACTACCAGTACTGACATGTATGAAACTACCGGTAACAGTGTACATGAAATAACGATACTGACACGTATAAAACGGTCAATACCGTATATAAAAGGACCAGTAATGTTTGAAAATGTAGATTTTGGTGTTTTGTTTCAAACGTGTAAATCATTTGTATCTTTATTAGTTTTGTTGTACAATTCTAACCAATCATTTTATCTTTGGATTGTGAACCCAGAGTTATATAATAAGATAAAGGCGGGGCTGTGGGGGTGGGAGGGGCTTCAGTCAAATACCGAAATAGAAGTTTAGTCTCTACTTTATTTATTAATAATGTCTTTA
>NW_023421649.1:0-1026 GCF_002922805.2 Oryzias melastigma
CTATAGAAAAGGAGAAAACATCAGAGATGTCCAACTCTGAGCCGGAACTAAAATCCTACATTTATATTATTGTATGCTATATGAAGTCTTAAAGACCCACTCCAATGAAAATAGGGATTTTGCCATTTTTCTGATGGAGGGCATATATAGAGAAAATGAGGCTTAAAATTACATTTCTGAATATTTCTTTAATCGAAGAGTTGTGATTCAGAAGTAGACGAAAAAATGCTGTTTTAAAAAGAGCTCAATTGTGACATCAAAAATACACTGCCATTGACAGTCTATGAGAACTGGACTAAGTGGCCCCTCCCCCTTCAGGTTCCAAAACAGGAAGTACCTGCTGGTCTCTGAAAGCCAAAATCCCACAGACTTCTATTGAGAAATAAACCACTATTAATCAGTCAGTTTGTCAGAATATCCATTCCTCTGAGGCAAATTTCTAATTTATGTCCCATAAATACAACACAGGGTTTTTGATTTTGCTTAAAAACAGTATAATTATGATTAAAAGACCACTGAAACGCTTTTACAATAGATCAGAGTGGGTTTTTAAGGTGTGCACATTTAAAAAATGAAAATAAAAAAACCTGAACCTTCTTTGAACAGTCAGAGTAAAAATAAATAATAGAAAATAGAAATAGAAATATTCCTGCAGTAAGTAAAGATTCAGACAGAGACAGCAGTATATGCATTAGGTCACAGTGCTAATGGATTTAAGTCCTTATTCAATCAGATGTGAACACTTCTACCTTTTAAATCTATGTTGTCAATGATTGTTGATGTTTATGCGTCAGGAAAAATTTTTGCCCTTTTTTAAAAAAATCTGAAATATAATTTGGCACAACACAAAAACGGCTTAACCATAAGTTAAAAACGTGTAAACATGGACTGGAAATGTAAACTTTTTTTTCCTTTTTTTTTCAACTTTTAAGAGCAATCTAAAGAGGGACACTTTTTATTGCTCTTTGCCGTTACAATCATTGACTGTATATTAGAACTGAACCGAGGGAGTGTGACATCACCCAC
>NW_023421649.1:1357-1569 GCF_002922805.2 Oryzias melastigma
AGTCTATGGGATTTTGGTTTCTTGGAGACAGTGGGTACTTCCTGTTTTGAATGCAAGGGGGGCGGAGTCTTTCCGTCCACTTCTCACAGTCAACGGTTACAGTGCATAATATTGTACATTATAAACTGCAGAAAAGAAATAAATCTGTTGCAAATTCAAACTTAAATTGATGACAATGTCACTCCATCCAGTTTCACAACAGACAACACGCT
>NW_023421650.1:0-434 GCF_002922805.2 Oryzias melastigma
AAGATTAAATCTCTTTGCTTGACACATGCGCACACACACACATGCACACTCAAATGGCCTCAGCACCGTCCTCTTTGCCGCTTTCTTTGCCCATTACATCATGTCCACTCTGCTACGGAGAGCTGTTGGGCCTAAACTCAAAGCACCTTCGGGCCAGATGGAGTAAAAGAAAGTGTTTGTGTGACGTGACCTGAGCGAGCAGCCAATCAGCTGTCAGCTTGGATTACATCACTGCTAACAGACACATTTACGCCTCATGGGGGTAATGCCTATTTTTGAAAGTACTTAAGCTAATTGTATTTTTAAAAAATCTGTCTGTATGTTCGGATATTTGCTGTTTATTTGCATTTTAGATGATTCCTACATTTTTGTCCTCATAAAATCAGTTCCATTCACTCAAAAACATGTTTTCTGTTTTTTTTTTTTTTTTTTAT
>NW_023421650.1:447-1569 GCF_002922805.2 Oryzias melastigma
TTTGATTTGCCAAAGTAGATAAATGTATTTTGGGACAGTTTAATGCTTCATTATGTTTCAAATGTTGTTGTTGCACAGTCTTTATGTTATTGGGCTATATAAATAAAACTGAATTGAATTGAGAGGCCTCTATACTCAAAGTCCAGTATCACAGTTTATAATAGACTATTAATAAGTACATCAGTTATTGTTTATGCAGTAATTTTTACATTTATTCTCGCTATTATTTGTGTCCTAATTTACAACAGAAAGATAGAAAATAGCAAAGACAGCTTCACACAAAATTAAAAAGCCGAATCTCAGACAGCAAATTAAAAATAGCATCGATTTACCCCACTTACTCCCATCAGGATGAAATTCCCATAATGCCGCTCTCCTGTTAATAATAAAAAAGCCACTTTCACAGTCAAATATTGCCACAGGTCTTGTGTTTCAATTCTGACACCAAAGGACACCTTGTGTGTGTGTCAGAGAAGATACCGGCTCTGACAGCGTGCACAACTTGACGTTCTGGGAAATGACAAGTCAGTTACATTATCATTTGTTTATTCTAGAATAAAGCTGTCAGTTGTCTGTCTAAAAATATTTGGTAAAACATGTCTATGGGTAAAACATGCAAATATTTGTCTCAAACCGATGACCATGGGGTGTCCTTGCCTGAGTACTAGAAAACAAAATCTAGTAAATATGATGCTCATCGTGTTCTAATAAAGTTCTAATAAAAGTCAAAGTTTATGCCCTGTGAATGAGTTAAATACAAACTACTATGTTCACAAATTAAGCAGAAAAAATTGCAAAATCTAAAATGTGTTATGTTTTAGTGAACTATTTTCCCTGAAAGCACAAACAAGTTATTTTAGATACTAATTTTTCTGTTTTTAATACAATTTTTGTCATAATCAGGATAAAACAAATCACAAAACCTATACATTGAAGTGGTTTTCTGAGATAAAACTGTCTGACATGAAGCTTAAAGCCATTTTTTTAAAGAAATTAAGATTTTTTCTTTTTGCCTCTCTTTGAATACATCAGAATTGTTGTTTTAACCTTCCTGTATATTATCCCTCCTGCAGGACAGTTGATACCATTGAATCCTGTGCAGGATTAGGTTTGGCTTTATTC
>NW_023421651.1:0-1569 GCF_002922805.2 Oryzias melastigma
CTGTCAGTGTGGGGGATCCATGATGAAAAGGAATATCACTGCATCGTGGAAGAAAAGGGAAACAGGAACGAGACAGATTATTTCATCTGTGAGATCAAAAACATCGGAAACATCAACTTTAAACAGTTGAAGGTAAACTTGTAGATAAGAAACAAAAAAAACTGATTGGATTAAGACTCTCAAGATAATATTTCATCCCTTTAATACCAGAGATCTTGCTGGGAAAGCAAAATAACAAAAACGCTCTTGAAACTACTGCAACTTTTTGACCATTTAATTAATGTAATTTCAACAAATTTTTAGGAACTGAAAACCTAACACTTTACTTGGTAAAGTGTTGTATATTGAAAGCTTGTCTTTTCTGTGTCAGAATTTAGTTTGTGTTATTCTGTACCGCTGTAAAGTGTTGCATATCAGGATTGGGCTGTCCAGCGCCTGCTGTAATTTACTAGTTAGAATTTGGAGTGCTTTATCGCTCTAGGATCAGATCATTCTTACTGCAATGGCCTTTCTCTGTTCTGCTATATGTCTGTTTGCTTTTTGCTGTTGTTGAGCCGCCGCCCGTAACAGGGATTGACTGCCTGTTTTTAGGTTTATAGCTCCTCTCTTTGGTTTTTAGTCACAAGTGAGACTCTTGTGATCCTGATATTTTTTTACACGCATCGAGACGACGTGTGAAATTACCCTTTTATTGTTTAGCCACGAGTGGGAACAGAAACTCGTGCTGTCTGCCTATTGAGATTCACTAAACATAACTATTTAGATACACTCAGTTAGGACTTTAAAAGGCACATGAGATAAACCCATTGTGGATACCACCCAACTTCAGTGGTAGTAGTAGTTCACTTTTAGCTTATCCCTTTCGGGGTCGCCACAGCATAACTCCACCCACTGTTGCGCTGCGGTGATTTGGCAGAGTTTTTATGCGGATGTCCTTCCTGACACAACCCTGTACTTGAGGGGCACAGGGATTGGACCCAATCTGGGTGGAGATCAGTGGACAACCCTGGAATCGAACCCAGGACTCCTGCGTGCCAGCCCTTCACCTAGCCCACTGAGCCACCCAGCCGCTTGCAAAAAAGTAGACAAAATCCTGGAGGGACTGGCTTGTGTGAAACTTTTAAATCTGAAGGAGGTGCGAGAATTTCCCAGGAGGGGGCGCAGCTGAAGAACACAGAGCCAGTCCACGACACACACACAGTCACAGCGAGCCTGCATAGAGAAATGTCATCAGCTCTGCATTTCTAAATTTAGGCACAGGCCATTTCTGCATCAATGAACATGCTGACACGTTTGAATTGCTTTTTTACAGATTCACAAAGAATTGTTACATCCTTAGTTGATTGTATTCTAGGTTTCTGTAAAATTGGACTGGTGTTTATTTTTACATTTCTCTGTTAAATTACAGATTTACATTTAGTTATTGAAACTTATTTTACCATTTACTGGGTTCTAGTATTCTAAAAGCATTGATTGTTAAGATCTCTTCTACAGATAAAATACGGAGACACCATAGTTCTACTACAACCACCTTCAGCTCAACTTTGGAAGTTACTGGCCCTTCTTCTG
>NW_023421652.1:0-1568 GCF_002922805.2 Oryzias melastigma
AAGGTTTCAAGTTTTTTTTTAACGTAAAGTTCAAATTTGCAATTTCATTTTTGATAATTCCCTGAAGGTTTGATTGTGTACATTTGAGTTTAAAAGTTTTCAGATTTTCTTTTCTTTTTTGCATTGCCTGTTGTCAAAGTATTATTTTGTGCACAACTTTGTCAAGAGCAAACATTTAATTTTGACAGTCATCTACAGAAGCGCAGAGCTACCACAGGTGGAAATACAAAAAAAAAAACAAAACTGCATATCATGTTTATAACATGAAAACTTTATTGTTCTAACAATGTAACTTTCTTGTTTGTACTATATAATATCAAGTCCTTACAATGTCATTTTTAAGTTTAAGCAATATATGTGTTTTTATCATGTTATAACAAAAACCTTGTCACTGAATCCTGGTGTCTCCATCCTCTTTTCAGGTCAACATGAAATTTGGTCCAAGATTAACATACGTGCTTTACTGCCTAATCCAAACTTAATCAGCTCCAATAAATTAGACATTTTCCTTAGCTGCTAATCTGCCGTCATGAAATTTGTTTCAAAAGAAAAATAATGGTTTATTGTTTAAACAAAATAGTTTCACAATTGTACAATAGTTGTTATTGTTTGAACAATGTAATATTTTTATCATCTTATAACATGANATTATTTAAACAATAAAGTTTATTGTACAAACTTAAAAATGATATAGTTCAAACTTAAAAACGATATTGTTTGAACAATAAAGTGTAATTCTTCTTTTGAAACAAAGTTGATGACAGCAGATTAGCTACTGAGAAAATGTCTCTTGTCACTGAATCCTGGCTGGTGTCTCCGTCCTCTTTTCAGGTCAACATGAAATTTGGTCCAAGATTAACATACATGCTTTTCTGCCTGATCCAAACTTAATCAGCTCCAATAAATTAGACATTTTCCTTAGCTGCTAATCTGCCGTCATGAAATTTGTTTCAAAACAAAAATGCTTTATTGTTCAAACAAAATAGTTTCACGTTTGTAAAATAGTCGTTATTGTTTGAACAATGCAATATTTTTATCATAAGAGAATGAAAGCTTTTTGTTTTAACATGACAAACACATATATGGCTTAAACAAGAAAATTATACTGTAAGAACTTGATATTATGTTGTACAAACAAGAAAGTTATATTGTTAGAACAGTAAACTTTTCATACTATAATGTGACATGCAGTTCTTTTTTAAAATTCACTGGTAGAAGCTCTGTGCTTCCGTAGTAATCTTACTCCATAGTTTCATACACAAAAACATCAGTTTACCTGAGCACGACACCTCCAGTCTGATCTCTTTCTCTATATCTAAATCATAGATACAGAGATAGTGAGGTAACTTCATACAGTAGGGGCTGAGTTTCCAAACATTTCTCATTGCAGAATTGTTTCTGATCTCTTGGAACACAGCAAAACCACAACCCAGTTGTTTACACACTGCAGTTGGATCTTTATAGTTTGAGTTTATCTCTGATTCATCTACATAAACTGGTCTCCACTCTTTGCTGTAGAACACTTCCAGAACTCCAGCACAGCGGCTGGTCGTTCCCACCAACCTGAA
>NW_023421653.1:0-1568 GCF_002922805.2 Oryzias melastigma
GGAAGTTGCTGAGGAGAGGGAAGTCTGGACATCTTTGCTTAGACTGCTGCCCCAGTGACCCGGTCCCAGATGAGTGGAAGAATATGGATGGATGGACGGACCAACCAGATGTCAATCTCCAAACTTGCAGAAATTGATTTGCAACCAACAAACTATGAACTAATCCCCACAAAGTGACCTGTCTCTTACCAGAAATTACCCTTCAAACGTCTCAAACATCAATCTCCAACCAGCAAACTCTAAACCAAACACTACTCAGTGATACTTGTCTGCACATAACCACAATGTAAACAGATACTTGTGACCAACCAGAAGTCGACCACCAACCAGCAAACCATGTTCACAGTTTCGGAACATCTCGACACCAATTGAGCTTTCACTGATTCGCACAGGTGGTTTGGCAGATCGTCTTACACCAGATGCCCTTCATGACACAACCCGGTATTTTATCTGGACTGGGGACTGGCACAGGGAGACAGACTTGGGTCCACTTGTGGGTACATACTTGGGTAGTAAGAGTACCCACAATGTACCCTTCAAGACTCTTCAAGCTACCTCTTACTGAAGGACACACCTTGGATTAAGATTGCTGCACTCCTGAGAAGCGAGTAAACACATATTTAGCAAACCTTTACCCCCTTAAAACCAGCCATTGGACTCATAAAGTGATCTTTTTATCAGGGGATAATAAACCAACATGTTGCCTTCGACAACCCTAATATTTATCAGAAACCAACCTGCAGCTTTCTTCTTGGTTTTATACGTGTTGTGTTGGTCACCCTTTTGGACTCTCTCTATAAATGATTTTTGGTTCAAATCCACCAATGAGTCACAAACAAGTTTAAAAGCATCTTNTGAAGCCCCAGAGGGAAGAGCTCGACATGAAAACATGCCGCCTCTCAGCATTTCCATCAAACTGCACGTTCTCTGAGAAAACTCTCCTCACTTTTAATTAAATTGACATTTTTGCACAAATATTTACCTCGGGTCAGTATAATTCTGGATGCAATGACGGCAGAAAACGGTTTGCACCCTGCTACCTTTTCAATGTTCCCACAGCAACTGCGACTCAGAGGGTTCATTTTGGGGGTTTTGGTCTCCTGACCGCTGTAGAAAAATCTTTGGTTTTACTTCCAGGTTCAGTTTGAGGTCACACACTTCTGCCCATAAATGTTTCATTCAGAGTGATTTATGGGTCCTGGAAGCTTGTTGGTTTATTTGAGATCTTTTTTCAATCTATAGCGCAGGTGTTTCTCCTGCCGTCGGCGCTGGACTCCTTGTAATTGCCGCCTAAGCGTTTTGTCACCTTCAGCCCTTCAGGTGTGTGGCCCGCTGACACGGAGTGGATTTATGAGCATGAATGCGTGCCACATTCGCCGTCGCTTGCAGAGGAGATTAAAGGCGGAGCCTCATTTTTCACATTCGTTCGGGGTTAAACTTTGGGATGGAAAACAGCCGGCCTGACCCCAGCGGGTCACGACGCCTGCGCAGACGCAGCTGCATCTGCTGGGAAAGTGGGGCCAATATTTGCCTAAAGGTTTCAATTTTTTTTTTTTTTTTTTTTTTTT
>NW_023421654.1:0-1568 GCF_002922805.2 Oryzias melastigma
AGCTCTTTTACTACCTCAAGTGCATGCTAATCCACAACAACACAAAAAAACATAGACCAAGTTATCAATGGATTTTTAAGGAAAGTATGGATCATTTAACTTAGGTAGCGGCCTCAAAACTGCATGTATCAAATACAATAGTAATTGTTATAGGATTAAAAATGTATTCATATTTAAAAACTAGCATTTTTTCCCTTTTCAGAACAACACAGAAGCAAGTTTCACTGAAACCGCTGAGCACTCCAAATGAGGCAAAACAAGAGAAGATTTTGAACAGTGCTGGGTTGGAAAAAACAATAAATCAATTTGAATCGATTTAAGCTTAACAGCTCAATAATAAATTCATAGCACTTTAAATCGATTTAGTACATAAAGCTAAAGTCCGCTAGCTTGATGCTAACATTTAATGTAATTTCCCATAGGATGGCTAATGCTAACACTCGGTTGACCTAAACATACATTCTGACTAAATGAACATCTTTATAAACTCACAGACATGAATTTTCCAAACTTTTTTGAGGGAATATTTATAAAGTGACATTTGTGGTTTAAAACACATTTTTTTGCTCATACTTTCTTCTCTTTCTGGAGCAAGGTCTACTTCTATAACACGATCGCCACCTAGTGTCCAAACTGAAACGTCCTCCAGGAGAAGCAGAACAATGTTTCCAATGTTAATGATCTGAACATTTTAGTTAGAACTTCTCCTTTAGAGAATCCATGTAATACTGTATGATATTAACAATCTCATTATTTCACTGATACATTTACAGTATGTGAACTGGATCAGATTAATATCAATATATTCAAAACAAATAGATTATGAATGCACTTCTAAACAAATGTGTATAAATGTGTCAACTCAAAATTGGATTGGATTGAATGATCGAAAGAATCGAAAAAAAAAAATCTGAATGGAATCAATTCAGCTCTTGTGAATCAAAGCAAATCGTTTCTGGAAATTACAATCGATACGCAGCCCTATTTTTGAGGTGTGTTGGGAAGGGAAGTCTGATACCCAAACTACTGCTTTTTAGAGATGTTTTATTGAACCTGTGTGAACTCATCTACAATGTCTGTATCCTGGTCTCTCTACTAAACACCTATGAAAATACAGGAAGACCCACCAGGCAATTACAGAGACCAGCTAAACCTACATCACCCTCTATCTTATCTATCAGAAATGAACACACGCAAATATTGAAGTTCTTTTAGACCTTTTGTTGTTGCTCCCCACCCACACAAACTTTTTTTGGCTACTCTTATATCAAAACCTCTCTAAACACACTGTGGATATGCATTTGGAATCTGTGAAGGATTGTCTTTTGAATGTTATCATGTACTTTTATTAGCTTGACTGTATGATGTTTTGCTTACTAACTTGTTTACTAATAATGTGTAAAGAAGCACTAAATCACGTGTTTGCTGCTCTTCAAAACACTTTACTATTGGAGTCCCAAAAGTAGTTAAATCTAATCCTGGAACACACAGTGAAGAACAAGTAAAACACTCAGATCAAATAAAATGATCGATTTTATTTAAAATTTGATATTCAAATAAGACAAAAG
>NW_023421655.1:0-1567 GCF_002922805.2 Oryzias melastigma
AATGTAAGTAAGATTTAACTTTAATTTATTTAGAAATATAAATACATCCAGCTGATTTTTTTCAATACATTCAAAATTTGTTTAACTTTTTATTACTTATTTATATTTTTATACAGGTTTGTTCTTCTGTATGTTAACTTTTTACAGAATATTTTTTGTGTCATTATGCTGTTATTTTTGTACAAATAATTTCCTTTTCAGTGAATGTAGGTTTTTGTCATTGCATGTATCACTGTGGCTGCTATAGTATCCACTGTGGCTCAGCCCCTTACAAAAACCTCACACTGTTGATCGTTGTATAATTCTTCTTTTATTAAAATTATAACACCTCTTAGATACCTTTACTTTTACATTTATACATTTTAGACTTTTTTTCCCCCAAAATGACTTAGAAATATGATATGTGATTAACAACTAAATTTTAATTTAAGAAAATGTTTCAGCTGCAAAATCTGTTTCATTTTTCTGTGTGTAACAAATTCCTTAATGTTTTTCTGCTACAAAGTTATAGCGTAATTTAAAAATAAATGATACATAAAGGTGGAATTAACCAATGAGAAAACAAGGTTTGGTTCTTGTGAATGTAATGTAGAGAAAGAGAAAACTGAGGGGAAAAAAATTAATTTAATTCTTGTTAAATGTTGACTTTCTGTAAAGTCCTGAAAATGATCAAACTTTTCAGTTTTATATTTATTAGAAATGTAAAAATGCTCTACACTTGAGTTGAAAGCAGAAGAGGTTTTTGTATTGACATTTATCACNTACAAAGTTATAGCGTAATTTAAAAATAAATGATACATAAAGGTGGCATTAACTAATGAGAGAACAAGGCTTGGTTCTTGTGAATGTGTTTTAATGTAGAGAAAGAGAAAACTGAGGGGAAAAAATTTAATTTAATTCTTGTTAAATGTTGACTTTCTGTAAAGTCCCAAAAATGTTCAAATTTTTCAGTTTTATATTTATTAGAAATGTAAAAATGCACTAGACTTGAGTTGAAAGCAGAAGAGGTTTTTGTATTGACATTTATCACTGTGGCCCCACACTGTGAGAAACAGTCCTACAAAAACCTGCCCACAAAACCTGGTGATACTTTTGAACTTTTTGAGCTGCTTGTTGATTTACTTTTCATGATCACACATTAAATTTCCTCCTTTTTTATTTAAGTGAGAGCAAGAAAAAATTTAAGCTTAGACAGGAATTTATAATAAAAATGTATTTTAAAGAAAGATAGATAAAGTATTGGAGCAAAAAAAACAGTTTTATTTTAAAATAAATAAAAAAATAAAAAAATACTGACAAATATTTTGAAACTTTAAAGTCGTTGAATTATTGGTTAAATAAATATAACTTGGTGTTTTACTCCTGACATTGGTGCGGTTTATTTATTTTATCTGTATTTCATAAATACATTTTTACCTGTAAAAAGTGTTTTTTATTTAACACTGTAGTTGTTTACACATTTGATTCTGTTTATTCTGTTTTTTGATGATAGATTTAAATGTTACACATGACTTATGAAGGTAGGAGGTTTTTGTCATGGTGTATTTCACTGTGGCCGCTATACCAC
>NW_023421656.1:0-1567 GCF_002922805.2 Oryzias melastigma
GCTGAGGGAACTGGAGGAGAGGGAGAGGAGGGAGGGCAAGAAAATGGCAGATGAAGAGGCTCTGAGAAAGATCCGTTCTGTGGAGGAGCAGATCGACATTCTCAACAAGAAGTTGTCCATAGCCAAGCAGGTGTGTGTGAGCGGCTCGTTGGTTTAATCTTCACAAGCTTCCTGCCACCGTTCTTCATCTGCTCAGTTACTCACTCCCTGTTCCCGCTGCTCCGTCTGCAGGAGGAAGACGCTCTGCTGAGCGAGATGGACGTGACAGGCCAGGCCTTCGAAGACATGCAGGAGCAGAACATCCGCCTCATGCAGCAGCTCAGAGAAAAAGACGACGCCAACTTCAAGCTGATGAGTGAACGGATCAAATCCAACCAGATCCACAAGCTTCTCAAAGAGGAGAAGGAAGAGCTGGCGGACCAGCTTCTCACTTTAAAAACTCAGGTGGAAAACTTAAACCTGAAAAAAATATATATATAAAATTAGTGTTTTTGTGTGTGACAAACATCTATCATTTCTGTTTGTATTTGTGTCTTGCATGACCACATTCAGGTGGACGCACAGCTGCAGGTGGTGAGGAAGCTTGAGGAGAAGGAGCGCCTCCTACAGGGCACCATCAGCGCTGCTGAGAGAGAGCTGACCCTCAGGACGCAAGCATTAGACATGAACAAACGCAAGGTAATGGAACGCTCACAGTTGCAGTGTAAACTGTAATGAGTGGAGACTGAGACTCCGCCTCTCCCTCGTTTAGGCTCAGGAGTCGGCCATGACGTCGGAGGAGCTCCGAGGGCAGCTGGAGCAGGTTCAGCAGAAGCTGAAACTGGTCAGAGAGGAGGTTGTAGAGAACAGCATCTCCAGGGAAAAAGAGTCGTTCAACGCCCGCCGAGCTCAGGTACTAAACTCAAGAAGCTGCAGATCCTTTTGCTTTTCTTTCTTTTTCTGATTTTATTCCCCAAATCGTTGTTGGTACTTATCTAAACTTCCTTTCAGGTCAAAAACAGGGATTTTGTGTTTTTAATCTTCAAAGTACATCCCACTATGGGCCTTTTTCACACTTCTGTGGGAAACATTTACTCCTCAAACCGTCAGTACGGTGGCCCTGAAGTCCAAACCACATAAACAAATCACTCAACATAAAAATACATAAATATCACAATAACACTTAAAAAAAAGCAAAATAATTGTAAAAACATGAAATTTTAGAAAGCAAAACAAAATTCCAGAAACTAAAGCACAATCCAATAAATAATTGTTCAGGTTTTTATTTTTGACGCACTTGCAACAATTTCAAAAGGACTTTTTTCACATTGCCATTTTGCATATCCAGTATTGCTTCATGCCAAATAAATTTCGGTTAAAATGATGGACAAACATCATCATCCAATCAGCTATGTCTCATAGTACCTATCTTTTCCAAGTTATTTTGCTTTATTTTTTAACATTTCATTTTGAATTCTAGAAATGTTTTCTTTTTTTAATTGTTGTTGTTACACTGAATGATTATTATTATGATTTGCAATTCAGGACCACCATACTTTAAGTTTGCTTTTACACATTTACAGCGTTA
>NW_023421656.1:19517-20444 GCF_002922805.2 Oryzias melastigma
GTCACGTGAATTGGTAACATGAGACAGAAAACAACTTTTAAAACGTGTCTGGTGATTCTGGATTCCCCACACTATCATCAGTTTTCAGTGTATTGTTCTTCAGTGCAACCGTTGAAGTTCAGCTGCTTTGATGAACAGAGATCCGTGAGAACTTCAGAAACTGTCTTATTCTGCAGTTTACCATGAAATCATAACATCATATGTATAGACAAATATTTTTGGCTTGGTGATCCAAAATATACAGTTTAGCCAAGATTTTTTTTTTTGTGCTGTTGCACAATAAGCCCTGAAGTGAAACAGGGAAACAGAGGGCAAGATTGTGATCTCAAACGGCTTGCATGAGCTGGAATACAGACAGTGAAAAGTGGCTTACTCTCTTTTTCTTCTGGTAACTTCTATTAAGTATAGTTCATTTTTATTAACCTTTTTTGCTCAATTTCTTACAAATATTTAATTTCTTTATCAAACAACTGAAAATATCCAGACATGTTTTTGTCACTGTCAATTAAATGTCTTTTAGATAGTCAAATGATAAAACCAACATACTATTACAACAGATACACTTTGTTTTTGTGTCACTATTGTGAAAGATCCAAGAATAAAAATATCACTCTGTGCTCTTTTTAAAAACAAACCTCAAAACTGAGTTTTTGTTTTAGGTGGCACAACCTTGCTAAAAAAATAATAAAACAAAATCCAGCATTTTAGTCAGAATAATCTGGGTTCAGATTCCTCTAAGGCAAGTTACACTTCTCACTTCCTGTATTCAAACACCCGGATCTTGCATGAAAAGAACAGCTGCTGTCTGAACCACTAGACCACAATCCATCTACAAATTCCGTTGCTGATTCATGTACAACGATGCTTTTGATGCACAACAGAACATTGCATAAATTACAGGTAACTTTCAAAACATGCGTATAACAT
>NW_023421657.1:0-1567 GCF_002922805.2 Oryzias melastigma
ACGGAAACATTAGTCAACGTCTGTTAGCTGTCTAATTACAGTGCTTTTTATGTGAAGGCAGTGTTTGTAGCTGTCACAGATCTATAGTAACTCCTAGCTAAAGAGTATGTCTTAGACACGCACGACATTTACATTTACTGTCATTGTTCTTGGTACACTCTCAAAAAATGCAGCAGACCATGTAGTCTAATAACAAAAGCCTACTGACCTTAATCTAAATAAGCCTATCTCGGAATTATACTTCTAAAGAGAAAACAGTCATTCTTGGGTGTGTAGCTGTCACCTCGATAAACATGAAGACAACGCAGCCAAAGCCTTATGGCGCTGTCTTTGTGTATTATCTAAATGCTGAGACACTTGATGTAAGTGTTTTTCAAAAGATTCACGTCACATTAAAATAAACTGTTTAATGTAATTGAACTGGAAAATGTGCTGAACTTTTTGGTGTGTATTTCTTTATGAGTTGGGTGAAGATCTGTCTATGAACTGAAATGTGTTCAAAAATACAATTTTGGCAAAAATGGACGCTGGTGTTATTCGCAGTGTTAATGCACGTTATTTAAAAAGTAAAACACAAATTTTATTTTTAAACCCAGATCTGTTTATTGTTTCTCCTGCTTTTTTTGGTGAAATTGATGCGTCAACGGCCTGAAAATAAAAAATCAGTGTAAAGCTTGTGATGGACGTCAGGCGTAGGGGTGTGCCAAAATATCGATATTGGGTTTTAATCGTAACATTGAGTCCTGCGATTGATTCCCGATGGGTTCTCACCAAGTATCGATCTTTAATTTTTGTTTGAAGAGGCTGTAAAACATTATATTCATCATTCTTTGGTGTGACGTTCCTTCGGAGGTAGATAGGGGGCACGCGTTGCACAACTGGCTGTTGTGGACACCAATGGGCCTGGCAGCCAATACTTGAATTAGTAGTAGTGGTAGTGATGTTCGTGTTTATTATTGTTAACACTGAATTTTACACATAATTCAAATTCAATTGGTGTCAATGCTAGTCAAACAAAGACATAGTATTACTGATTTCAGCAATGTTGCACTTAAGTGTCTATTATTTGTTGCACAAAATAAGACGCAAGTTGTTTACTGTGATCGTGTTCAAGCTAAAAAATAAATGGGAATGTTTTTTTCCTAAAATATATGTATTCTACTATATAGTTTGAGTTGTAAAAGATGATTTTTATCAATTATCGCAGTATTGCGATATCATCGATATTATGAGCCATGTATCGCATATCGTATCGAGAGGTATCCAGTAATTCTCAGTCCTAGTCAGACGTAGACACCACAGAGGCGATGTCAAGATTCCGACTGATTAAAGAAAGTTCTATTTTTTTGGTGTCAATGCAACGCAACAGAGACACAACGCAGACGGACCATCGTCCTCTTTGTTGCAGACCACATATGTAATCTCCAATTGTTGTAAAGAAGCTGTAAACTGAGCCTTAGGTATTCATGAAGTTGGATGATTTGATTTGATTGACATCAGGTTTTCGGCTCGCTGGTTGAAAAAAAGACATAATTAAGCCTAGATATTTTCAAAGGTTTGAGGAAAT
>NW_023421658.1:0-1566 GCF_002922805.2 Oryzias melastigma
TGTGTGTGCACAAATTAGCATTTTATGGGAACAAAATTAGCATTTTATGCACATGAATTAGTATTTTATGGTCCCAAATTTGAGGTAGAAACTGATGGAAGACCTTATAAAATGCTAATTCATGATGCTAAATTGGTGTCCACAAAATGCTCATTTGAGTGCACAAAATACTACTAAAATGCTAATTTGTCACAGGCTACAAGGTGGAGCTGTGGTTAGCACTCTTGCCTTACAACAAGGACATGAATCACAGCTGGGACTTTTTTATTTGGAGTTTGCATGTTCTTCCCATGCATGCATGGGTTTCTCTGGGGCACTTCAGCTTTCTCCCACTGCCCAAAAACTTACTTCAAAGGTTTATTGGTTAAACTAAAAAGTGTCCCTGGTGGTCCTGCTCAGGTTGTGACTCCACCATGGCCAAAATAAATATAATTTGAGCCGATGAAACACTAATAAAATGCTGATTGTGGTCACAAAATACAAAATTGTGATCAATAGTTACTAATTACTACATTGTGGTCACAAGAAAGTAATTTGAGCCCACAAAACACTAATAAAATGCTAATTGTGGCCAGAAAATATGAATTTGTGCACACTAAAACTAAATTGTGGCCACAAAAATATTATTTGGTGCCACAAATAATTATTTTGAGAGAATAATTTATTCTTTGAATGTCATGTCCAGGGTTCTGTACTAATCATTAGATGATTAATTTTTTTTTTCTCTTTTTTCCCAAAGACACTTTATATTTCATTTAAATTACATTTTACAACAAAGATTAACAGCAAAAATAAAACTAAAAAAAAAAAACTAAAGAAAATTTTCTTTTAATGAGTTATTACCAATTAGAAACACATTTTATCTGTATTTCTAATTGTATTTTCTTTTCAGAATACACAATACTCCTTTCTGGTTAAAAAACATTTTTTATTATAGGTTTAAGAAATAAACACATTTATTTTCAGTAAGTTATGTTAGCACTGTGGATTTAGATCGGAAACTAAAAATCGGATGCCAACTTCAGCCTCGTCACACGCGCGCAGGCTCACTCCGCTCTTCCACGTGGAACCTGTCATTTGACCTACAACAGTCGGTCCCCATGGCAACAAGGACGCAGCCCACAGTGCGCAGTGCAGACACCGGGAAGCGCCAAGTTCAGCTCTCCGCGACAATCCTGCAGTCATGAGTCCATGACCGGCTGCATTCAACGCCCGTGACCGTCTCCACTGCGAACACGCGCACAGGTAGGTTCGTTTTCTACATCGGAACAGCCCGGTTAGAGCACAGATGCGAAAGCTTCAATGTCGGTCCAGCTCAGGAATATTTTTGCTATTAAAAATGGACCAGAAGGGGTGTCTAAAGGGTTTGTGTGTTCAGCTCATTGTCTGCTGTGTATGAAGGCGATGATGCTGCAGTGCCAGCAGCAGATCAGCCATGAGGAGGAACATAAAGCTGCTGAAATGTTCAGAAGAAACGTCCCCCTGGTGGTTACACTTCAGCTGAATAGACTTAAGGTTTAGTGTTTACTTTTGATGACGTGTTTCCCTGAAGAATAACAGTTTGCT
>NW_023421659.1:0-1566 GCF_002922805.2 Oryzias melastigma
AAGGTCAGAACCTTCACGACGATGACAGACAAAGATGCGTTGACAAAAATACACCGCATGGCGTTTGGCGAGCTCTGGGGCACAGAGACGTCTGCTGACGGCGGGATTTGACAGGATTTGACAGGAAACAGATAACACGACTCCAGGTGAGGTTCTGGTTGATCACCTGGAAACCGACTGCAGTCGTAAGAAGAAGCTGGTTTCTGCAGCTTCTCTGAAGCTCCAGAACCCTGAGCAGCTGAAGGTGTTCCTCTTCCATTACCTGACAGGTGAGGGCGGGGCTTGCATAAGCAGATCAAGTCCGGTTTCAAGCAGTAAAAACAGTTCAGTGGATTCTCTACTCGATGTTTAAGAAGCTCAAAGATGTTCATCCAACATCCATCCATCCATCATCCATCCATCCAACATCCATCCATCCATCCATCTAGCGGTTGATCCATCCATCCATCGTCTGTCCATCCATCCATTATCCAACCATCCATCCATCCATCCATCAATCATCCATCCGTTGTCCGTCCGTCCGTCCATCCATCCATCCATCTAGCTGTTGATCCATCCATCCATCGTCCGTCAATCCATCCATTATCCAACCATCCATCCATCAATCATCTATCCGTTGTCCGTCCGTCCATCCATCCATCCATCTAGGTGTTGATCCATCCATCCATCGTCCGTCCATCCATCCATTATCCAACCATCCATCCATCCATCAATCATCCATCCGTTGTCCATCCAACCATCCATCCATCCATCAATCATCCATCCGTTGTCCATCCATCCATCCATCTAGCTGTTGATCCATCCATCCATCGTCCGTCCATCCATTCATTATCCAACCATCCATTTTTCCATCAATGATCCATCCATCCATCCATCCATCCATCCAGCTGTTGATCCATCCATCAATCATCCATCCATCAATCATCTGTCCATCCATCCATCCATCCATCTAGCTGTTGATCCATCCATCCATCGTCCGTCCATCCATCCATTATCCAACCATCCATTTTTCCATCAATGATCCATCCATCCATCAATCATCCATCCATCAATCATCTGTCCATCCATCCATCTGTCCATCCATCTAGCTAGCTTTTGATCCATTCATCCATGCATCCGTCATCCGTCCATTGATCCATCCATCCATCCATCCATCCATCAATCATCCATCCGTTGTCTGTCCGTCCATCCATCCCTTATCCATCCATCCATCCATCCATTTTTCCATCCGTCATCTGTCCATTGATCCATCCATCCATCCATCCATCCATCCATCTAGCCGTCCATCTCAGTTGTTTGAAAACGCCCAGAAGATGAAAAAAATATCAAACCAAAAACTCATAAACTGAAATAATACGATTTCTCTTGCTGTTCCCTCACATAGTGGAGTCATATGTTTCCACAGAGTTTGTGAAGGTCAGGTCAGACTCCCCCCCCATAATCACAGCTCCTCCTGTCTTTTGTCTTCTCCTCATTTCTCGTCCTGCAGCGTTCTCTGCTGCTGAGAGGATTTTATCTCCATGTTTTTCCTAATTGAGAGTTTAACTGATTGGTTTGTCAGGAGGC
>NW_023421660.1:0-1566 GCF_002922805.2 Oryzias melastigma
TAAACGAGGGATTTAGTCTCATGACGAGGTGTTAAAGTTTAATATTCAGACCTTAGACGAAGAATTAGTCAAATTTCAGCAGTTTGTGCTCTTAAAAAATGATTTTGAATACAAATCAGAACATTTTTCTATTGGCTTTTTGAGCTAAAGAATCTTGGTGGAATTTGTCAAAAATATTTCTAAAAGTACAGAGAACCAAAGGAACGCAGATGAAAAAAAAGACGAAAATAGTACTGGGGCCCACCGGATAGTGTACATACCAGATAGGTTAAGGTGATGCCCACCAGATAGTACACAGTATACACACCAGATAGTATACACACCAGATAGTACACACACCAGATAGTATACACACCAGATAGTATACACACCAGATAGTACACACACCAGATAGTACACACACCAGATAGTATACACACCAGATAGTATACACAGCAGATAGTGGGCATACAAGATAGTTTCTGGGGCCCACCAGTTAGTGTGCACGCAAATAGACACACCAAATAATATGCATACCAGATAGTTTCTACTAGTGCCCACTAGATAGTATGCACACCAGATTGTGGGCATACGAGACAGTTTCAGGTGATGCCCACCAGATAGTACACAAAGCAGATAGTATACACACCAGACAGTTTCTGGGGCCCACCAGTTAGTGTGCACGCAAATAGACACACCAGATAATATGCATACCAGATAGTTTCTACTAGTGCTCATTAGATAGTGTGCACACCAGATAGTGTGCACACCAGATAGTGGGCATACAAGATAGTTTCAGGTGATGCCCACCAGATAGTACACACACCAGATAGTACACACACCAGATAGTTTCTAGTGGTATCCACCAGATAGTGTGCACACCAGATGGTTGATTACTACTATCTGGTGTGCACACTGGTGTTGATTACTGCTGGTTTTGTTGTGCACCAGAAGCCAGTACTCACTTTTTTAAACTTATATGTCATTTTAGGGCTCAGTAAAAAAAATTCTGTGGTCCTCACCACAAAGTTTGGATAGGCTCCCACCCAATAGCGTGCGAACAAGATAGTTTCTGGTGGTCTCCACCAGATAGCCTCCACACCAGATAGTGTTCAATGGTACACACCAGATACGGTGCACACCAGATAGCTTATAGTGGTTCCAACCTGATAGTGTGCTTACCAGATAGTTTTCACTGGTACACCAGATTGTTCTTATTAGTACACACCAGATACTGTTTAATGGTACACACCAGATAGTGTACACACTAGATAATTGATTGGTGCTATATAGTGTGTACAGCTTTATTGATAACTACTAGTTTCTGGTGTGCACCAGAAGCCAGTACTAACTTTTTTTAACTTCTATGTCCCTTTAGGGGCTTCATGTAAAAGTTCTAACACATTTTAAACCTTTTTTTATTTTGCTTTGACAGCCAGTGAAAAAAATCTCATTTTTAAAAACTGATTCAGTTCCTTTAACTAATCAAACTTGATGAGATTTTTGAGACTTTTACTCGACGTCACAGTCAGAGCAAAAACTATGCTAATGCTAATAACATGGAGACACAACTGAAACACAACAGAG
>NW_023421661.1:0-686 GCF_002922805.2 Oryzias melastigma
GCGTCGGACCATAGTCCGCTTTTTGTGAACAAGCGATCTGAACCGAGAAAAACAACGAGGTACTGAAAACAGATTGATTTTTTGGGTCTGTTAACTTCCAGCGCGGGTCACGGCCCCCATCTCCCAGATTGTTGGTGTCCGCGGGGACTGGCTTGAAGTGAGCTCTCTACGATGTCTGCCTCGCTCATCGCAGGGTGTTCGCGGAACGCAGCCGTCCATGCCTCCTGATGGTTACGTTTCTTCTTGTTTTGAGAATTATACGTAGTCTGCTTCTTTTGAAAGTCCACCCACTGCTCAGTGCCACCATGGTTTTTAAATAGATGGTGGCACTGAGACTGCCAGCCTGTGACTCCACAGCCAATGATTCATCGCGTTCTTTGCACGCAGCAAATCGCGTCTCTTTACTGGAACGCGGGGATCACGTCACGTTCTCCTCCTGTTGCATTGGGACTTCGAACTACTGTATAAGCTGTATAAGCAGGACAATCAATGTTACTACCATAAAAAAGGAAAAGAAAATCAATTGCTTCTAAATGTCGAAAGGGGTTAAAAAGTGGCAAAAATAACAGACGTGAACAGAGTGGAGAGATGAAATGTAGAGCGGACCCATTTGGTTAAATGTTCCCTGATTCATAATTTTAACTCTGCCAAACAGAGCAGCAGTTAGGCCTACTACTGATTTGTTA
>NW_023421661.1:699-1566 GCF_002922805.2 Oryzias melastigma
ATAGAGTTTTACTGATGGACGTCCTCCTTGAGCCTGCATCACGTCAGAGGAAAGAGAAATGACTGGAAAAGTTCTGCCATCAGTGTGGAAAATCAAAATCAACGTTTTACCGCCATCTCAACAATAAAAAAATGGTAAGTTGCTATTTGATAGGTCCCAGGTTTAATTCTGTTAGAAATGCTGCAGATTTGGTCACAAGTTCAAAATGTGACAAGATTTGTTTAAAAATTTGTACGTAATTGCATAATTGATAAGCACGGTACAACATAATGAAAATGGGTATCGCTCTCTCCGGTGCAGAATCAGGACCGCAGTTTGTTGCACTGATGACTTCATTCTTCCTCTTTGTCCACAAAGTCACCGTCAAACTAACACACAAATAAATTACTTAGATACAAAGTTTGCTATGAGAAATTACATGACCAAAAAATAAAACACGTACCTCGCTGGCCGCATTCACCAAAAAAGAAAGCAAGAGAACTTCTCTTTACACCTTCATAACCGTTAAAACGTCTTTTCTTCTCAGTCTTTTTGTCATATATGTCTTAATTTTCCATCTTCTTTGCTTAATCTCTTATGTCATGTGAAAATCGACAAGTGTTGCTTCAACAAGAGTTTTCTGAGCAACACAGTCTAACAAAAGCTCCGCCCCTCGGAAGTTTACAAAATAAATTACATAAATATGCAAAATTAAAATTAAAACAAACAAATTAAGAACAAATTCTGACACTCTTATTTTAGCAGTTAAAATCGGTATTCCCATTTAATCTAAGTGATCATCTGAAAATGCAACAACTACTGAGAATAATTAAGTGTTGAATATTGATATCTGTTTAATGGCTTGTTGTCATTGTTGATAATTATGGT
>NW_023421662.1:0-1566 GCF_002922805.2 Oryzias melastigma
TCAGGATTTGTTGTCTGCTGGTGTCGCTTAATGTCTACTGATGCCACATGGAAATAATAAAAGTTAGTACATGTGTGTGGGGGGGTGAAGAATGTGCAGTAAGTTTTTAAAAATATGTTTTTCTCATAAAAAAAATGTGTCCTATAATCAGCTACTTGTAAAGTTCAAACTTGAAGCAGATTGCTTTGTTGAGCTCTGCTGTTTGTTTTCGTGCTGGTATGTGAACAGTGGTTCTTACCCCTAGAACACTTTCACTATAAAAGTTACACATTATACAAAAAAGTTATACATTTTAACCTGATATAAAATACTCAGTAAAAATATTTCTCACAAAAAATAGTTCAAAATATGACAACACATGATAAATTAGAGTATTTTTTATATTTAACTGTGGTTTATGTAACAAAATGGAAAATAAATACTTAGGAAGATCCTAAAACAGGCTTGAAAATGGCTGAAAAATTAGGAATTTGAGAAGAAAAAAACCCCACAAAAATAAATAATGATAGTGGAGATTTGGTCTTTGGTCCACATATTCCTGGGACATGTGAGACTTAACTCAGGGACTCACGACACCCAGAAAAATGCAACTTATTGAACATCATGTGAATACTTTTGCTTGGGTGAAAATCACCCAGGGATAGTGCTCCAGGGCTAAGTAGAATCTAGTAGCAGGTATTTGTGCTCTTCTCTTATTGATGGAAATATTATTTAAAACACACATTTTGATACCAGGTAACAAAGTAATTGCTGGATGTACCAATGTTTGTCACGTTATTTTATAGGGACTTTATCAGCATGAGAAGTACATTTACATTTTCACCATTCTGCTGATGTTATGTTTTACATTCTCTATAAATGTTCATAGCTCCAGGTGTGATGAGCATATGGTTCAAAACCATTATTTCTACAGAAGTTTAGTAATATATTAGGGGTACAATGATTCATTTTAACAATGACTTGATTTGATTCACTTTCGATTTTGGTTCATTTTAAACAATCCGATCCTAAACTTGATCTAGGACATATTCAGCCAAATGTAACCCGTATGACTCAGAGATAAAGATCTGGTACTTAACAGTGCAGGTGAAGTTTTCAAGGCTCCTTGTATTTCTTGCAAAATAATAATAAAGTGTAAATTAAATCTGTGAGCAAACAAGCAATTAAACAGGAAGGAATAATAAATCCATTCACATTTTAGTTTCATAAAGTTAATCTCACTGTTGTTTTTACACATCAAAAAAATCCAAACAGACATTATTTTAATCCAATATAGATTCAATTATCAATGTATTTAAGTTTGAAATGGTTTTTAATTGCGTAGGTCAATTTGATTCTACATCAGACACATTGATCTGGTTGGATTGAAGGAATCAAAACTGATTAATCAATTAATTGATTATTTGCTTAATCTTCACACCCCTATAATATTCTGTACAAGTACACATTTTCTAACTCTCAATTTTCTGTGAGTAAACCAAAGTACGCCCCCCCAGGAATTGCTGATGTTTCATTCACTGACAGCAGTATTGCTTGGATTCCCCCTCAGTTTCATGTCTTGTGATC
>NW_023421663.1:0-1565 GCF_002922805.2 Oryzias melastigma
CCGGTACCGCCCCTCACTCTCATAGCTCTGACCTTAAACAAACTCATGGAGCTGGTTTTGGCCCCTGACTGAACCCGTCACCCTCCTCCGTGAAGCTCGCTATCAGCTGCTGCTTCACCAAACTGTCCCGGCCTGAACCCGTCCAGAGCTGCTGACCTCCGTACGAACCCCCGACAGCGTCCCCTGACCCGCCGCTGAACCGCCGCTCTGTGATAAGACGCTTCGCTTCTGCTCCTACCGGCAATTAATCCCCCACTTCTGGATTCATGAGACGACGTGGAACGCTCCAGAGTCTGTCCTCCCATCGCCGTTTGAGTAAATAACGCCACAAATCACTTGTTGTGTATAAACGCTGGAAATATCCCAAATATTTCACACCCCTCTCCAAACCTGCTGCTCGCTCTGGTGCAGATCCACCTCCTGAGCGGTTCCCATTGGTTCAAGAATCAGCAGTTGATGCTCCTCAACCCAAATAAACTCTCAATCTGAGGTGTTTTGTGTTCATCACAAGGTTCCAGTCGCTCTTCAGAACACAGTTTGACACACAACAGGGTTCTAGCAGTTTTCCTAAACCGGACCAGATTTCAGAACCACAGGAAACATTTTCTGTTTAAAATAGGAAACCAATGATTTTAGGGTTTTTTTTGCCTCTTGGACAGGACTTCCTTGTAAAAGAGATTTCTTAATCTCAGTAGGACTTCCTGGTTATATAAAGGTTAATAAATAACACGTGTCGCAAAACAATGCGTATCCTAATGCGCGTGTCGCTAGATGATGCGTATCACCGACATGTATCACAATACAGGTGTCACGATACATGTATCGCGATACTATACATATCCTAATACACGTGTCACTATACGATGTGTATCACCGAGATGTATCACGATACATGTATCGCGATACTCTACGTATCCTAATACACGTGTCACTACACGATGCGTATCACCGACATATGTATCACGATACATGTGCTGTGAAACTATAAATATCGCGATACACAGGTCGTGATTCGATACGTATCCTGATCCACGTATCGTGATACTATGCATATCTCGATACACAGGTTGTGATTCAAAACATATCATGATACATGTGTCGTGATACGATACGTATCCTGATACAATACATATCCCTTATATTTTACAAGAGTATTAGAGGCAATATAAATAAATATAAATATAACATAAATATAAAAAAATTTGTAAAATAAATGTTATTTAATGATCGGAACATTAAGCACTGCAACTTTTTTGTGAATGTATTTTCACAACAAAATGTTATTTATCTTCGGAAAAAAACCTAACAATCGGTCTGGAGTTTAGTTGGAACACAAAAGTAATAAATAAATGATTAAACATTAATTATTTCTTAATTATTAAACATAAGCATTTAAAAAAATAATTACCAAATGAAGTATTGCGATATTGAATCAATATGATCTTTTGTCTATTTTTCTCTGGTCTTAAAGCTCCGTCCCTCCAGAACTGTAACTCTGTAACCAAACCTCTAATACCCAACACAGATTTCCTCCCATGGAAGCAGTGCTGATGGACTCAAGCTTC
>NW_023421664.1:0-1565 GCF_002922805.2 Oryzias melastigma
AGTTTAAATGGTAAAAATGAGTGGCCATATTGACTGAAGTGTGAATATAAACATACATTCTGCTATGTTGACTTATCAGTAGCTAAAAATACCTCTTAATGTAGAAAAATGAGAGTGCTCTTTGATAGAATTAAAATAGCAAATTTATTTACTAAAAAATAACAAAATAATAAACCAAAGAAAGAACGTTTTTGGGGACCATAAACTGAGATTTAAGATTTTTATTCATCCAGGTCTTGAAGTTGAGTCATAGTGATCTAGGCCGGATTGTTCCACTACCCCTCCAATTGTGGCGGCATTTGGAGCTCCAGCTGTCCAATTTTTTTTTTTTTTTTAAGGAAAGGGGTAGGGACCCAGATCTGTGTGTCTGCATTTCACGCTGCTGAGAGGAATCGCATTTCTTCAAGTGGATGTGCTCTGAACCACAGAAGTTTGCATTGTACCCGTTTATTATGATAATTATTATCCATTATTGTTTATTTTTCCATTTTACCTAGTTTAACTATGCAATTTTGTTTAAATACAACTTTTGAAAGCAATGCGCTTATATATAACTGGAGAATAATGATGATGTCATAGAGGATTAGTAATGCCTGAGTTTGAAGTAACTTTCCATCTGATTGGAGGGATAAATGTAGAGATAGGAAGAACCTGTAGTGGTAGGGAAAGAATTCGAATCCGGCCTACATCTTTTCTTCTTGAAAGTAGAATGACTGTGAAGCTATTTGGATAAGTGGCGACTCAACATCTAGATAAACAGAGATACCGACACATTTTTGGGGGGTGTAAAGTGGACATTTTTAACATGGCAATTAACAGAAAATATGAAACCATCCTCCGATGGTCATTTAAGGAACTGCAGCATTTATTACCATATTTTGCAGAGTATAAGTCGCAGCTCAGGGGTGCAACTTATACTCAGGAGTGACTTTTTATTTCTTAAACATAAATAGGCTCATATAATAATTATTTCTCCACAACCAGTTGGCCTATTGCAGTTTTTTTACGCCAACAGCCACTAGAGAGCGCTGTATTTGTGCTTCAGTATTTGCTATTAATAGTAGAAGTATCTTTCAAAACATACATGGAGGAGAATCTGATTGTTTTCCTCTTAAACGTGGATATTTTCTTATTTCTTATTCTTGTTGTGATTTTTGCGTCATCGGACTAATGCAGAGCAGAATCTGGGTTACAGAGACAGAGGAACCGGTAAAAGCGCCGTTATTTAGACAGCTCCTGCAGAACAGAAGGTAGCAATCGCAATAAGAGGAAAGACTGAAAGATCTTAAGATCCAGACATGATAACGATGATTTTGTAGAACTTTCTAAAATAAATAAACCTGATCTCTCAACATCATCCGTGTCTTCAATGGATTATAATTAAGATATACATTCAATCCTTCCATGATGTGAAGTGAAAACTTGATGGTAGCTTCTCTTAAACATGACAGGAGCATCTAGTTTATGATTTTTTTTTAACAAGCCTTGAGCATCCATTTTGACCCGTGTCAAAAGTGGCCGTAGATGTGAGTTTGATGTGTCAATCCCATTCAGCATGAACGCAG
>NW_023421665.1:0-1565 GCF_002922805.2 Oryzias melastigma
AACTTAAAGTTTTGTTACTGTTAGCCAATGCCAGCTTTCTACCCAGCAAACAACTATAAGCCATTAAAAAAAAACACACATAAACCATAGGCTAAACAACACGTGTTTAACTTCAAATTGGACTGTTGCTACCCAATACTAGCACATGTACATGTGCAGTTGGAAGAGACTTGATGCAAAATTTAGCCAGTTTTGCTTCAGACTTTTTCTTTCACAGCTCTATTCCGATATATGACAGACATGATGTCATAAAATTATGGCAATTTTATAATGAAGGTTTTAAGAAACTTTGCCAAATCAATCTATAGGGACTTAGTATTTGCACTGGTAAGATTTGTCATCTGACAAACCCAAAGGAAGTTATTTTAATTTCACTTGTAGAGAATTAAACTTTAGTTTGGAATTGTACTTGATGCAGCCCTATCAAAACAAAATAACAAAACAACCAGCTTAAAACAGAAGGACAAAATTAGAACTTTAACACAACCAAAAGTACAATGAAAACCAACACATTCTCACTCCCAACTCGTCACATATTGACGTTTGATGAAGGACCGTTCGCGTCACTTTTTGATGTTTTGGGTGTCCCCTACTCGTGGTTTTTCGACGTTCTGGGTGTTCACATTAAATCACAGGTCCCTAACCTCCGGGATGAAACCAGAACCGGTCCAGTACTGTGATGAGTAGCGCACCGGTACCCCAACCCAACAATGGACCAGATGCGGTACCGGACCCAACCGGTACCAAACACAGTATTGGGCGCGGACTAGACGCGTACCGGACGTGAAACAGTACCAGGTTACTGGACGCATCCCGAGAACAAGTATATGCGGTACTGCATCTGGTTCTGCACCCCAAGGGTTGTGGACCCTTGATTTTGCGAACAGACAAAAATACATAAGAGATAGATCAGAGTTAAAACAAGTAAAACGAAAGTAAGATGCCATCGGCGCTAAAAAGCAATTCTAAATGAGTCTGTTTTTAGTTGGTGTTTAAAGCTGTTTAGGTCTATTAAGTGCAGCTCTGGAGGATTTTATTTGGCAGCAAAAAAAACATGGTTACCCCATTGCTTCAGGCATGATGGGCACATGACGCAGGGTGGCAGACCCTAAAACTCTTAAACTGATTCAAACTCAAAGATCACATCAGCTTAATCCTGTAATACAACAAAACTAACATTAATAATCTAAAAGAAACAGTGTAATGGCAAAATTGTGTTTTTCGACAATTCTAGAAGTTCAAAAATGTTTTTGCACAAATGTAATGGAAAATCAACTAGTGTTTCCTGCAGTGCAGGAATATTTCAATGACCCAGAATTACAGTCTCAGCTATTTTCAGCTCTCTTTCTGTAGTTTTACTTCCACGAATCTGAACATAAATTTTAGATAACATTAAAAAGGGAAAAGACTTAACTTTCCTTAATTATTATTAACTCTTTTTTTCCCTTCCGCCTTCATTGTGTGTGTTCTGACTTCTCATCCATTCTACATTCCTAGAACATCTGGTCACATTTCTGTGGATCTGTGTTGTATCTGTGGCAGTTTTTGTTCTGTGCAAAGATAGA
>NW_023421666.1:0-424 GCF_002922805.2 Oryzias melastigma
TGTGGCGCTGTCTTCACCCCCTCGGAGCAGGTCTTATTGACGTCTGTCTGTTATTAACATACTTTCAGCTTTAGAATCTTCCATGGAGGAGAGACCGAGGCTGCTTGTTACACTTTTTACTCTCATGTGAAATGCTCAACATAAAAAAAAATGTTGGCTTAAAATTGGAATTCCTTCCTGAATTAAAGAGTTATCAGTGATCAAAGTCACCAAAACACATTATTTTGGCAGCTTGTTGGCTATTTCCTTTTTCTTTAAAGTTTTGGTTAAAAAAATACATTAAACTTTCTTGTTTTATAATGTATAATATTTTAAATATTTTTCATAAAAAACACAAAAACTGGTTTATGCTAAATGTCCAAAAATCAAAATAATTGTTTAGATTGTTTAAAGGTTCTTAATCGAAATGTTAACACAACAATTA
>NW_023421666.1:771-1565 GCF_002922805.2 Oryzias melastigma
GTCTTTCTTCGTCCAAACTCTGTCGAGCTTTGATGAGAGAAAACAGATGCCATGAAAACCAGTCGGTCGCAGTGAGGCAAGGCTGTCTGCAGTCTGACGCCAAGAAAAATACCTAACTGGAGAAATTATTTGACATAAATGTTTGGAAAATAAAAGGCAAAAGTTTAAATTGTTCAAGCAAATACACACATCGCAGGCTTTATTCTCTCCAGTGTCTAACAACAAATAAGGGACAAATCCAAAATTTTCAAGAAAGCCTTCTGCCCAACCCTACACAGTTTCCCTGCACGATTACTGTGATTAAAAAAATGTGTTTCAAATGTCCTAAAATTTCTGACAATCTGTTCAGAATGTACAGAAATCCCAGAGATCTTGAGCAGATTGATGCTCCTTGTATGGTGCTGGAGGATCCACACACGAAAACCCAAAACAGACTTAAAAGAACCATAACATGGCATAAAAACAACATAACTGCGACTAAAACAGAAACCAAGGCTAATTAACAAGAAAACTGCGGCTACAAAGAGGACTACAGTTCAGGAAACAAGCAGAAGATGTCGTTGCTCTTTTTCATCTGAATAGGCGCCAAAAATATGACTACAAACGAACTTCGAAAAAAAAAAGAAGCTGGTTAAGATAATAATTACATTGTGTAAAAAAGGTTTGGTAGCAGTACTGTACTAAGTTTAATATTTTTAAAATGTTTCATTTTGCTTTATTACATATTATAGATTTTATATTACATTTATTTAATTCCATTACAATTGGCCAATTGAAAAGTTCTGTGCTATTGA
>NW_023421667.1:0-1564 GCF_002922805.2 Oryzias melastigma
AAGATGTAAGTGATGAAAGATGTTGTTTGTTTGATTTGTTTGTTTTTTCGTGTTCCAGTGTGTTAGGATTTAAGTTCTATTGCTAAAAAAAAACATTTGTATGTTTGCATTTTTTTGAAGAAAATATGTTTGGGTCGAAATTGACTTATAACACGATAGAAGTTACTAGAGTTAATAATTTTAAAATTAAAAAATAGATCAAGTTAATTAATTTCAGATATGTGTCCTAAACCTTTCAGTAGAATTTGAGTAAAACAATAACCTTTGTTTTATTAATATAATTGTCTTGTAGCTATGTTTTCTTTTTTTTAATTGAAATCTAGAGGCATACTGATTTTTTAAAGGCCCAGAGAGCAACAGAAAAAAATAATAAAACCAACATTTCCATGGATAAGGAAGTCTAACAAGATAACCAAGAGTTGGGGGAAATTTGTTTTTAGTGAATTTTAAAGCTGATTTAAGACATAAGAAGAAACCGACTTGTTAACAGTAACAGAAAGCTAACACAAGAGGAAGGTTAAACCAGCCAGCCAAACCAATTATCACAGAATGTTGCAGTTCCTAAAGTGACCGCTAGAGGCGGGGGGCAAAAGGCAAAATAACCAAAACAATTAAAAACAAATTTAAAACATCAGTTACTCCTGGTTACATTTTTTTATTTGTTCTTGCATAGTTATTGTGTATAGCTATAGATGGGTTTTGATTGGCAGGTGAATTCAACAACATAAATATGTGTTAGCATCCATAAACAATGCCCTCATGCCTAATTGGTCATTTCTGGAATTCTATTGAGGTGTGCAGACCAAAATCCAATCAATATGGCCACACCCTTTTGTTTTTTTATTTTTTTGTTAAGATTAGTGTTGGTGATGTCAGAGATTATCCTTCAGGGGCACATTTGTTACAAACTTTTTTTTTTCATAAATTAATCTCACACAAATGAATCTAATTTAAACAAAAGCATAAAAATGTTTTTCTTTGAACTGGAAATTAGCTATAATTAAAGGAAAACTTGTACCTTCAACGAGGTGTAAGGGCCTCTTTCTAATTACATCATAGACTTACTAACTAGAATAAGTAGTCCTGGATTTGGTTTATAATAACTACAATAAGCAAAGAAAAGGTCTGATTAAATTAAACAACGTAACATTTTGCAATCTGATTGGCTAGTGAGAGATTCCACACGGACTATGAGTTGACAGGAGAAGGTTGATGATGCTAAAGACAGACTGTTGTCAAAAACTGTCATAACTCTGAGGTTGTCACTTGAGTTTGTGTCTCTGAGCACTTGTACAAAACTCACCTGTGCATGTTTATCTGCTGTTATGAGGACCTGAAAAACATTTCCCAAGAGAGAAAAGGTTTTTGGAAATGTGAAAACAATTTTGCAGTTTGCAGTTAGCTTTTTACACATGATCAAATATTTTTTACAGCAGCAAATCTTTTTGTTTTACACAAAAACAAATTGATATAGCAAACACATAAGATGGTTTGACACTTGCTTTTTTCTCCAAACTTATTTGTATGTGTGGACATCCTTTTAGCACCACAAAAGACTCCTGGA
>NW_023421668.1:0-1564 GCF_002922805.2 Oryzias melastigma
AAAGTAAATTTGTAGTTTGGCAGTGATTGCTTTAATTTCCTTCTTCATCCATCCATCCATCCATCCATCTTCTTGACCGCTTTGTCCCTGTCGGGGTCGCGGGGGTACTGAAGGGCGAAGGCGGGGTACACCCTGGACAGGTCGCCAGTCTGTCACAGGGCCTCAATCACACACACATTCACTCTCACAGACACACCTAGGGGCAATTTAGAGTCACCAATTAACCTATGAAGCATGTTTTTGGACGGTGGGAGGAAGCCGGAGTCCCCGGTGAAAACCCACGCATGCACGGGGAGAACATGCAAACTCCACACAGAAAGGTCCCAGCCGGGAGTCGAACCGGGGCCTTCTCGCTGTGAGGCAAGAGCGCTAACCACTTGCGCCACCGTGCAGCCCTAATTTCCTTCTTATTTAAGTTATTTTTTACCATCAAAATTTGGGATTTATTTATTAAATAGTTTAATTTCTACATTAAATGAACATTTTAGCGTTCTTACAGATTGTTTAGATCAAATTTAACTTTCACTCTGACATTTTCTTGTGAAGTCTGACCTTTTTTTTTCTCATTCTCTACATCAACAGATTTTAAACTTGTGTCTTGGACTGTCAGTCCTTCACTTTTTAGTGTCACTTTGAACTGGCTAGTTTAGTTTTAAAGCCCTCACCATACACAGATCCACCCTTTAAACAAACACAAAGAAGTTTTTTATTGTTTGTTTATTCTCTTGAGCCTACACATCATTTTACTTTCATTTAAAGCGAAGCATTTTTTTAATGAATAGCAAATAGTCTCAGCAGCTAGTATGAAGAAATGATTAATATATAAAAGATGGAGCCTTTTTTCTAATGCAAGTGTTTTTTGTTTTTCTTTTGTGCTTGCTTTCAGAGCATCAGGCTGCACTCTTACAGCTGAAGAGAGAGTGCAAGGAGACTGTGGAGAAGATCCGCGTAAGTTCATTTCAGAGGAAGTCAACCCTGCAGCTTTTGAACCAAAAAAAAAAAACAAAAATGAAAGAGTAAAATTCCCATGCAATAGCTGGAACTATTTAAAAATGCTAAGAATTCAGTTAAACACAATGTGAGTTCTAAAAGCAAGAAAAACATGCTGTTCTTCAGCTGGATATATGCAAAAGACAGTCCACTACAAAAGGTATGCTTTAGATTTTAAAGTGAACAGCCACAAGAGGGCGCCACGTGACTATAAAATCATGAATTTCAGAAGTGATGCTGCAACCAGAGCCTTTTTAGAGTAAATACTTTACAGATAATTTAAAAGGAATATAAATAAATGACGAAATCCTAAAGTAATATTAGTGTATTTAGCTTTTTACATTATTTTCTAACATCAGTTAATTTTTAATTCTTAAATGTCAATGTCCTGCTTTATAGTTTAATTAAATTAGTAAAAAAAGGTGTAAAATCTTCTAGTTATGCTTCAAAATGTTGGCTGTAGGATAAATCTTTAGTTAAATGTGTTAATATATTAAACCAGGAGTGTCAAACTCTATCACACGGGGCCAAAAACCAAAACACAGTAGGTCGCAGGCCAAACAGGACAAACATT
>NW_023421669.1:0-1564 GCF_002922805.2 Oryzias melastigma
AGCAGAGGAACACTAAGAATAGCTATTTCGTTAGTTATCAGTTACAGTTACCTTTTTTTTGCTTCATTTGTTAAGTTAACAATTAGGTTGTTGTTAAGAAAAAAAGGAAAAGTTGATGATTAAATCATGGTAAACAAGGACTATTTGGTAATTACTTCACTATCAATTTAAAAACCAGTTTTGTCATTAATCATAAGTTAACAAAAAAAGAAGGTTAAACCAATTATTGGTTTATATTCTGTTTTATTTATTTTAACTTGGAGGTTTCATGATAGATTTAACCATTTACGATTGACAGCACCTGAAACAAACCATATGGTACAGTAAGAAACGGGGTGTTTGGGATGAACAAATGAGCAGCGGCTCAGACTTTTTCCAGCCTATTTTTCTGTGCAAGCTCGGTGTCTTTCGTCTGCTCTGGTGCAACAGATTGGCCTCACTGGTCTCCATTGATTTTCCAACCTAAGTGGACAATAGTTCTTCAGAAAAGCGATGGAGTTATTATCTCTATCTGCCAGTAAAGGGGATTTAAACATGTTTTATCGTTTTAAGCCATCAGTATGAAGAGATGGAGGTTTCAAATCGATACCAAACAAACTGGCCAACATTTACTGCAGCTATTCGAATGGAGAACAAAAGCAGCCACAAGACAAGAGTTTTACGAGGTGTTTTACAAATCCTGATGATGAAGTTACATTTTTCCTGGCAGGTAAGCGTGAAAGGGGAAGAAATAAAGCTGCAAGAGTTTGTGCCTCTTGTCAAAATAGCAATCAGCTCTATAAATAGCTCACACAGACAGTCCCGGCCAATTATTTATGAATTATAATGGACTGACTTGCATGGAAACATGTCACAGTTCAAAATAACATCATCCATCTCTCCTTCCATCTCTGCTCTCATTGCCCAAGGGGGAAGTGGTGGGAGAAGGGTGAGCGGAAGGAAGGCGGTGGAGGGGGGGTGTAAGAATAAGGGAAGAAAAAAAACATAATTCTGCACACATTCTGAGTTGAGTGTGTGTGAGGTGGATGCCTGGCTGTGCGAGCTCCACTCACACCCAACACATGAGCATCAACAGGAAGGAGAACATCCAGAAATAGCGAGGAATCACGTGTCTTCATCAAGGCGTGTCAAACATAAGGAAATATCATGCTTTATTTTTCCTTTTAGAGCGTTTAAAGAATAAAAAATAGCTTAAAAAGCAGCATGACGAGACAGAAGGTTTGAAGCAATAATAAGAAAGCATTCGTCAAAATTTAAGGCCTGCAGCATTGACATTAAGCAACAATTTGATGGAAAATTAGATGCTGCTGCAGCTTGTTTTTAATATACTACCTAACCGCTGTATCAGACTGACACTAATGATTGCTAGCAGATAGCAGCAAAGTGCTGTCAGGTAAAGAGCAACGACTTTCAGACAGAAAGTTACTACTGGTTGCATAGCAACCTTTAGTGCCTCCTGAGTGTGGTGGGAAATCTATTTAAAGTCGCATCGAAGGCATGAATGTTATTACAGTGTGCGTTTAGGAGAGATATGAGATGTGGGTCATCATGTCAGATTGTGTTT
>NW_023421670.1:0-901 GCF_002922805.2 Oryzias melastigma
GAGATTTGAGGAAGTTCTGGAGGGGATGTTGGAGCAAAGACTGCTTAAGATTAATTGCTAAAGCTGTGCCTTGACTGCACACCAGCATTTGTTTCACTGCTGGCTACTCTTTTTAGCAGAGGCTGCAGCAGGAGTAATCCTCTCGGCATCATCGGAGATTTCGTTTAGCAGAAAACGAAAGCTGCACATGTTGGTCTCAGTGCTAAATGTTTTCTAACTTTGAAGCACAAACAGATGTTTTCAGAGCCTGTGTGTTTTAGAAAGCATTCAACAAAAGCTCTCCATTTCTAATTACATGTTTTGAAAATGATCAATATTCTATCATCTCTCAAATGGTTTGGAATCTCTTTCTTTAAATCAAACAGATACTGGTTGGCTGAAAGTTGATTTATGCATATATAATTATAAATATTCTTAAATTTAAGGCTGATATAACTTAATTCTGGAAATAAGAAGATTAAAGTGTCATAATTTGTTTTTATTCAATTAGATTAAATATTGACTCATTGAATCTCTGATTTATATTGACTTTTGTACGACTTTGTAGGAGTTTTCACATATATTCTGGTTAAACTAGAGAATGTATGGCTTTAATCAACAAATTTATTTAAACTATTAATGCTAACATTTAAAAAATTACAGCAATAGCCTTTTTCTGTTGCATTATTAAACCTTATCTATGAATTTATAAATAAGACAAAACTGTTTCCCTATTGTGAAAAAAATATTTTTTGTTTAGGGGTCTCAGTATCTGAGATTTAGGAAGTATAACTGCTTAAATATTAAAATAACATAATTTTTAATAATAACAAAAATAATAATCCCATAACAGTAAAAATGAGCCACTGCCTGGATCATCTTCAACTTTCTCACCTGCTGGCAGGTTAGCACAGGTCTGACT
>NW_023421670.1:1199-1563 GCF_002922805.2 Oryzias melastigma
GTGCAAATTACCAAGGAAAATAATGCTTTTTTGTAAAGATTAATTAATTTATTTTTTTGCATGTTTTTATATATATATATATATATATATATATGTGTGTGTGGGTGTAAACTTTAACAAAATTCTCTTAAAAACTTTAGCTTGTTAAATGAAAGGAAACGGTTGAAGGACATATGATGCTTGAGTATAGCTTTTATTAAGTTAGTGAAAAAGTTTATGTTTTTTTTTGTCTTTTTTTTAATTAAAAACGTACATCTTCCAGCTAAAGTGTTGAAAAGTAAAAGAGCAGGGAACATGCAACGCTATCCGACCATGAGATATGCACTTCAGAAAGAGCTTTAATCCCACATGTGTTACCGGGTAA
>NW_023421671.1:0-654 GCF_002922805.2 Oryzias melastigma
AGGCTCCACATATTTTTAAAGCATATTTATTGTGCTGATTGATGCGAACTGTCGCTGCATTTTTTTAGAACTCAAAAAATAGAAACTGAATCTTAAGATTCTTGTTTAAAAAAAGTCTGATTTTCAGACTTGCAAGAAAAAAATATCACATTTTTTCAACTGCAAAAAAATCTTAACCCTAGATAACCATTAATGTTAAATTTGACACATTTCTAAGACCCCTTATCTCAGTTTCCTTAAAAAAAACATTGAATATATCTTGGGCTATGTATTCTGCCCTGTAGTTCATTATCACTCCACTAGGGGCAGTAGAAAGGCTTTTCCTGTTTATTACAAAATGGCTGCTTCATCGAAATTTTAAACCTTTTTGGCGGGAAAAGTTTTGCTTATTTTCTGAACGTTATGGTGAAAAAAACAATCTCTGGCTATCATTTTTTAAATTGAAAGAATGAAAACATTGTAACTATTTCTTTATATTAAAGTTGCACAATGTTTAATATGAGTGGCTCAAATTTAAGACAGCTCCTTTTTTTCTGAACACTTCTCAAAAGATATTTTTTTTTTCTTTCTGAAGGTTTTTTGCCCGCTGGCTATTGTCTATAGGCCACATAAACGAGGGGAAATGATTGGGTTACAATTGCTAAATATTAAGGG
>NW_023421671.1:1026-1563 GCF_002922805.2 Oryzias melastigma
CTTAGAGCAAAAAGTGACAAAATCATCCGACTTATCTTAAGGAAATATGTATATTCTGAAACTTTTTTTGGATTTCATCAAAGTTTTTTTTTTTATATATCTTAATTCCAAATGCATTAAATCTTCCATCGATTCTTTGATGTATTTCCAGACTCATTTTTTTTTCTCAAAATAAAAGTTATTCTCACTGTAATTTTTTTCACTCCTTTGCATTTTTTCTACTTATTAAAGATTTTTTTTAATTTTAATTTTTAAAAAATGACTATTTTTCACGGAGACTGTTTTTACAGTGCAACACGGCACTGGCTGACTTAAAAACATTATTCTTCATGGAACTGTAGCAAACAGGATGTCATCAACACAAAGCTTGTGATGTGGTCGTGTTGATTACTGAGTATTAAATTAAGCATTTTTTATGCAAAAACAGTTTATTTCAATGTAACACTAAAAATAAAGATGCAATGTCAAATTAACTGATGGGAAGCAGAAAAGAAAACTGACGTCTGGCTCTAAATAAAGAAAAAGACGTCTGCTGTC
>NW_023421672.1:0-523 GCF_002922805.2 Oryzias melastigma
AAATCTCTTTGTGATTTTGGGCTATATAAATAAAATTGAATTGAATTGAATAAATACAGCGGGTTGTGTCAGGAAGGGCATCCAACGTAAAATCTTGCCAAATCATGCGAATCAGACCTACGAAATCCACACCGGATCGGTCGAGGCCCGGGTTAACAACGACCGCCATCAGTCCTGTTCACCGACAGGGTGCCTGTGAAAATTGGACTACTGTTGGTGGACGAAGGAGAGGAAGAAGGCGGGTTCGTAGGGAGAGAGAGAAGAGGAAAGTCAGTAGTATTGGACTGAGAGTTGGGACTTTGAATGATGGAACTATGATAGTGTGGCAAGTGGTACTTGTCAGAGTACTTTTTTAAAAAACAACAACGCCACCTTGGGATCTGAGCCCAAGGAACAATTTACATCAAGGCACGGTGGGTCTTGCAAAGTTGAGATGGAGACAATTTAAAAATGTACATAAAATTTTATTAAATACAGAGTTTAAAATTAACTAAAAACTCTGTTTAAAAACTGGTGAATAAAA
>NW_023421672.1:698-1563 GCF_002922805.2 Oryzias melastigma
GAAAAATTAAAAATAAGGAGTCAACTTTGTTTCAGTGCGGGTTGTGGAGTCCCTGCAGAATCCAACGGATTGTTGTGAGAATGCAGAAAGGACAGGGCTCCACAACAACAGAACAACTCCAGATAAAAATAAAAATGAATAAAATGAATTAAAAATCAAATAAAACGAATGATTTTCATAAAATACAGTTCCTTCTGGTGGATGCCGATTGGATCAGGTCTTCGGCGCAGGAAGACACTGTCAAGCCTGGACACCAGAATAAAAGATCAAGCAAAGCAGCAGCCTTTAGCAAAGGGGTGGTGTCAGTCACCGACGTGATCAGACAAGGTGGCCAAATGATGCACTTGAGGAAGGGAAGACAAAAACAAAGATCAGACAAGGCTCAAAATCATTGGAGTTACTGGAAGTTTAAACTCACAAGTTTGGAAAGCCTGCGGACACCAGCAGCAGCCAGGGAAGAGCTGCCGCCCAACACCCCAACCAGTGCAGAGAAGGAGGGGGGGATGCAACGCTGTCAATCCACTTTGTTTGCACTATGTGGCCCGGCAACAACAATGCTTCACGGGGGAAATGCATCATGTTTGCGTCAATTTTAAACATTTCTTTTTACCCACAAGAAGTGTGAAAGCACAACCTACCCGCTTACGAAGCACCTAACACAGGATCCAGCCTCACTTGGGATCTACGCTGTCTGCAGCAATGTGTCGATCATCAGAATGGCCTTGCGCATGCCCTTTAAATACACACCTGGTTGACTACCTAATTGGCTTGTACCAGGTGCGTCATCAAACAGAGGAAGCTCAACCTTCTCCTTGCCACAATAGGAAAGGGTAGAGAGTTAGTGGACATGATGCAGAGGAGAAAG
>NW_023421673.1:0-1563 GCF_002922805.2 Oryzias melastigma
GCTCAGACATGCTTTACAGTATTTACTCCACTGTGTACACAGAACGTTGACAGAAGTTCAAGTACCGTTTCTTGATTTAGGAGTGTTGCTGGACCCCCTCTTTCTTAATTCATCCTGAATTTTATTTATCTAAAATTTGACTAAGCATGACGATGTTTGGAGTTTCGTAGAAAAATCAATAAACGTACTGTTGTTATACTTTTATTTGTTTTGCGTGTTCAACATTTTCTGTCATCTCATAAATGTTTTACAGTATTTATGTAATTCAAGTGAAAATTCAAAACATATGTCTATAAATGTTAGCAAAAATAACCAGTAGGCCAACCTGTTAATAGCATAAAACAGGCAAAGAAATGGCAACCCCTGATGGGAAACTCCAAAAGGTGCTACAACCACCACACAAGCATCTCACGTATTTAGCTTTAATATGTATACTTTGGAGATAAGTATAACCCTTATTTGTGAGTGTGCGATCTGCGTGCCGTGACCAGCGCTCTGGAAAGCCTGGTGTTGAAGGCGCTGTCAGGGGAGGGGCTGCAGAGAGGAAGCTATGCGTTCTGGAAAATATGTTCTTTAAAGAGATAAGAGTTTTAAAAATGCCTTTTTAGACTTATTTATAATAATTATCGGGCATATCTGTCTAAGAAAGTGGGAAAATGTCAAATTTCACCAGATAACATTCGCAATCTAAGTTCAAATCGGCTGATAAAACACTCCTGACCCAGCATTCTAACAGCCGTTAGAGGCATGTGTATCTGTGAAAAGTCTCACCTCAGATTTGTGCATAAATGAGGTTTTGTGTGGGTAAGAAGCGATTCAAGCATATATTTTTTTTAATTTGTGTGTTATTTAGTTTTAAGCTGCTGTAATTTTAATTTGTGCTTGTGTACATTTTATTTTGTATTTTTGGAATTTCAAAATTTTTGTACTTATGTACAAAATGTGTTGTATAAGTTACAAATCAGGAATTGCGCATGCACATGTCAAAAGTTACGCACTAATCAATAATTATACACGCACAAATCCAAAATTATGTGCACAAAACAATAATTACGCACGGACAAATCAGAAATTTTGTCCACAGAATAATTACACCCGCACAAATCCAAAGTTATGTGCACAAATCAAGAATTACGCACGCACAAATCCAAAATTATGTGCACAAAACAATAATTACGCACGCACAAATCCAAAATTATGTGCACAAATCAAGAATTACACACCCACAAATCCAAAATTATGTGCACAAAAAAATAATTACACACGGACAAATCCAAAATTATATGCACAAATCAAGAATTACGCACGGACAAATCCAAAATTATGTCCACAGAATAATTACACCCGCACAAATCCAAAGTTATGTGCACAAATCAATAATTACGCACGGACAAATCCAAAGTTATGTGCACAAAACAATAATTACACACGCACGAATCCAAAGTTATGTGCACAAATCAAGAATTACGCACATACAAATTCAAATTCATGTACACAAATCAGGAATTGCACATCCACAAATCCAAAGTTAAGTACAAATCAAGAATTACGCACGCACAGGTT
>NW_023421674.1:0-1563 GCF_002922805.2 Oryzias melastigma
CAGGGAAAAAAGATGGACGACAACAGACTGATGTATTTTAAGGTCGATCTTTGCATTTTATAAGAAGCAGGCCGGATGGGTAAAAAAAAAGAAGGCTTGGTGCGGGTCTTATCGGCGCGGCACTGGGATTGCTCAGGAATGGACTTGGAGCTTGGTTTGGCACTGGTAACCCAAGCCAAGCAAATCTCAGCGTCAGAATTTGACTTGGCTTGGGTCGGCTTTGGGCTGATGAGTCTGACTTGGCTCATCAGCCCATCAGATCGGAGCGGAACAGGAAGCTTGTGACCTTCTGATCGCATTTTCCACGTCATTGCTACAAGCTTTTTCAAACATCACTTCATCTTCTCCTGATATAAAATGATTTTATTCAAGAAATACTCAGAAATGTAATTTTAAGATTAATTTTCTTAATCCTCACTTATCAGAACTGATGAAAAAATCCTAAAGAAACACAGTTTTCATCACAGTGGGTCATTAAAGTCCCACTCTGATCATCTTTTGATCTGTTGTAAAAACATTCCCAGTGGTCTTTTAAATATAATTATGTCTTTATTAGGCTAAACCAAAAGTCCTGTCGTTTCTAGGACAAAGCTTCTGTAGAGTTCATCAGAAATTTGTCTTTGGGTTGTGGGCGACGCAAAGTGAGCCTGTTTATATTTCTTATCATCCCTTTGTTTTCACACTCTTCCTCTAGCTTACAAGTGGTGCCACAAAGATGGCGAGCAACATTGAAGCCATCTAGTCATACAGTTTTGAGCCAGATTCCAGCTCAGATGAGGAAAACGAAAACTTACATGGATCTATTTGTCTGCAAGTGGATGCATGAGAACGGAGCGGGCCGGGAGCTTGTGGTTTGTTGGTTGTATTTTCTAATACAAGCTTTTCTAAAGGGCATTTTTTTCCATCGACTCAGGATTCACAACAATTTGAATTAAAAATAATCAGAAAAGCAATTTCAAGATTTTTCAATATATTCTCCATCATTAAAAAAACACATGAAAATTGTAAAAACTCCAAAAACAGAATTTCTATCAGAATGGGTCTCTCAAGGTGGTTTTCTTGAATAACTTGCAAATGAAAGATGAAAAAACAGCAACAAATAAAGAATGATTGACAACGTTACTTTTTTATATTAATTAGAAATGATAATAAAGTAAAGTTTTTAAGTAATAGCAACAACATTGCTGTTGAGATTTTAATTTGGAATTAAAAGAAGATGAACTGTAAAAATATCATTTTAATTTTTTTGTTCTGCACTATATAATTTACAAACATATTTTAGAAAAAAATTGATTAAAAAAATATGTTGGGAAAAATAATGCGTGGTTTACTTTAGCTTTTTAAAAGCTTTTCGGTTTTTTACTTTCGCCTTATCACTTTGGAATTTGTCCTTCTCGGCTACCATATGATGTCGTGGCGTTTGCCTGTGTCTAGAGCCCAGACCTCGGATTCTTTCTAATATTTTCATTGTTTTATTCTATTATTCACCAGAATATACTTGAGACGGTCTAGGCTTCTGTGAGTAAAGATGAGACGCGCTGGTTTGGGTAAGAAACGAATCTA
>NW_023421675.1:0-1563 GCF_002922805.2 Oryzias melastigma
AGATATTCCTGAGCCCGCTTTCAGTGGAAGGGGCGTGGCCTTCTAACATGCTCACTCCTGATTGGAGAGAGTGGTTACCATTGAAACGTGGACTCAACCCACCTCGCACTAATGACTGCTTTCTGACGGTTTCTTGCTCTAACATGACAATGGCCAGATCACAAAAATATGGCGACTGAATTGACTTTACTTCATTGGAACTTGAAGGTGATTCTGTGGGTGATGTCACACCAACCCTGTCCAGTTTTCATATACAGTCAATGCTCATTTATGAAGGAAAACATTTATAGAAAGAAATTTACTTTTTAAATTTGTGACAGAAAATTAGACAGGTTAAATAAATAAGATGTACATTCAATATTTTCAGCTATTTAAATCAGTCCTTATTTAACGTGCACTATTCATACAGTGTAGCACAAAACACTACAAAAATAAAAATAAATGAAAACCAGATTAAAACTTCAACTAATACCCATCACAACTTTGAACACATTGAGGAAAACATTGAAAACTTAGTTAAGCAAACATTACAACACTTATTTCTAATTGTTTGTGATCAGAAATTAGTTAAGAGAAACATGATCACTGCAATCTTTCTTTGTTTCCATCGCTCTGAATTTACCATTTAAAGACATTTTTCTGCTTTAAATGTACGCTTTAGCTCAACCAAACCATTTGGCAAGACATCAGCTAAACTCCTGTGATGGACATTCCTGCTTTTTATGACAAATGGAGTTAAACTTAAATCTGGGTTTACTAAAGAATATATTCAACCACACTTTATGGATTTATGCATGGAAATAATCACAATATGTGCTTTTTTTCTTTGTTTTCTTAGCCCCCAAAAACTACAATAAACACTTTAGTTCAGTATTAAAAAAAACATCAACTATCAATAAATGAACTTTAAATTATATTAAATTCAAGATCTATTGTATAACAGCAACAGTAATGGCACATCCACTGTAAACTGATGCAAGTGACAGGATTTCCTGTTGATGTGGTTAAAAACTATATCAAATGTTTCATATGAGCAAGTTGACACATGATTTTTCACATAATTTTACTGTATGTTTTAACTATTGTATGTTTATTGTTTTTCTCAATACAAAATCTTATGTCTGTTTTTGCTGGTTTAACTAACATAATCTCAATTATTTCCAATGAAGAGTTAAAGCTTTGAAGACTTAAATTATAAGTAACCATTCTCAGTGGTTTCATCTGAACAACAGTTTAACAGAAATAAAAAAAATCTAACCTATGGCTGATTGTGCTTTTTCTTTTAAATCCCAATTTTGTTTTTCAAATTCTAAAAGCTACATTCAAACTACATTACTAAAACATCTAAATTGACTCAAACCTGGAGGTCACAAAGATTAAACCAGCAGTCATAACTAAAACATATAGATGATAAATAATTAAAATCTACAAAATAAAATATGATTTATAATAGATTTCTGTAAAAATCTAGCGGTTGCTTGAAGATTTTTTTTTTAATTTTTGCAAATGACCTTAAATATGTAAATAATGACTGCATGAAAAACGAATGACTTTGTAGTAGAT
>NW_023421676.1:0-1563 GCF_002922805.2 Oryzias melastigma
TTCAGGTTAAAGACTTAAACATAAATTTACATTTTGTATATTTTTAAACTCTTTAAAAGTTACTAAATGTGTTTTCAATTAACAAGATTGAAAGATAGCAGATGTCATGTATAAAGTTTAAGAGAGATTTGGCACTAAAATAATGTATATAGACAGATTCTATTACTAGGCCTGTAAGTATTCAAATGTACTTTTATACTCACAATCTACTCCCAAAAATCTGAAAATTATTATTTGTGACGTCCAAGATTGCTGATTCGTGATTTTTAAAAGTACGGTAGAGTGTGGTAAACATACAGTTTTGGAACAATGTATTTGTTTTGACATGAAGAAAAACCTAAAAAAAAATAAGCCGTATGCGCAGCGCTGCCATCACCGGATGTAAATAAATCTTCAAAATGTTCCCGTTTTCAAAATAGAACTTGTTTTGCTGTTGAAAACAAAAGAGGTTCGTTTACCGACATAAGTTCTAAAAAAAAAAAAAAAAAATTACCTTTAGCTCCAGTTACTCTTGAAACGGTTGACGCAATCAACGTAATTCCAGGGGTTTCTGCACAGTTGTGAAGTGATTACGTAATCACTGTGAATCAGCAGATTCTGACGCGGAAAAATCAACTTTATACTGGCTTTGCACCAATATGTAACGCTTCAGAAGTGTTGCATAACTTTGTGGATGAAAAAAACTGAAGAGGATTTTCAAGATTTGTTGCTAAATGATCCAAAACAACAGTGATTTTTACGTTTATGCTGAACTTAACCAGAAGGTTGACTTTTTAAATCTTTGTGTTTTATCAGTTTTGGGGATTCTGATCTCCTAATTAAGGATATGAATGATGGTGATTTAATATATGTATATAATTTTAATTTTTATACATCTAATAAAAAGACAACTTAAAACAACTGTAAAAAAATATTTCAAAGTAAGAATCGTGTTTTGATGTGTGAATTGTTGAGTTGCATTCATGCATCAAATCGGATCATCACCTTGGCAACGATCCACATCCCTTTCTGTATCAGTGAAACCACAAGTACCAGCATGCTGTACTTTTGTGTTTTTCTTGTACTGCAAAAACTGAATCTAGGCCCTTTTTTCAAGATAATTTCATTCATTTTCTGTCTTGCAAGACAAAAAAAATCTTATCAAGAAAGTTTTGCAATAGTAAAATAATCTTAGTTTTAGAAAACATAACTAGAATTTTTTTTCTTACTCCATGTGCCAATGTGACAATATTTTTTTGTTTTATTCCAAAGAGCCTGTTTTGCAGTGTGGTTATATGATCCTGGAAGGGAAAATTGACTTTTTATTTATAAATATTTAAAAAAGCACACAAAAATCCATACTACTACTATAAAGTGTAAAAGAATAATCTATAAACATGGAATTTTACTTCATCGTGTACATTGGCAAACAAGTTCTGGATTATTTATAAAGCAAAGAATATATTAAAAGTGTCTATTTTTTAAATAAATAATCATAGAACAGAACTGGGACTGTAGAAATCTGATTTATTGACTTTATTTATTTTAACAGGGTTATGACAACTCTGAAAGCAGTGTGAGGAA
>NW_023421677.1:0-468 GCF_002922805.2 Oryzias melastigma
TTGAAAATGTAAAAAATACTGAAAACTTTAAATTAATCTTGAAATAAAAAAAAATAGGATTTTTGAACATTTGAAAAAAAAATATTGAAAACTTGAATAAAAAACTATAAATGTAAAAACTACCGACTGAAAATAATGTATCCATCAGTAACAGCTGCTGCTTTGAATTTCCAACTTTTTTTTTTTGTTTTGTTTTTCTGAATTTTAACTTTCAGTCCTCAGTTTACAGTTTCAATTCTGATTTTTGAGTTTTTGCTGCTGAGCTGATCCTAATTTTACATGGGGCGGGGCTTGTCTTTTTAATATAAAAAATGTTCACATTTTTATTTTTTAATTTTTAAAGATTTATTGCAAGTTTTCTCTATTTTTTTTTAATTTTGAAAATAAATTTTAGTCGAATTTTAAAATTTTCCCCAATTTTTTTTTTCTGTACATATTTTTAATGCAAAAATAAAACTGTCACATTTT
>NW_023421677.1:526-1562 GCF_002922805.2 Oryzias melastigma
TTTTTTCTTTCAAAATTGTACATATTTATTAAATTTTAAATGTCTTGTTTTCAAACAGCGTTTTTTTTTTTAATAATTTTTGTCGTTCGCTTTAAGCTGATCCTGGTTTGACCCCGTAGATGTCTTCAGCGTGACCCCGGCTGATGGAGGAGTGGTCCCGCTCAGGGGGAGGATGAAGACTCGGATCGTCCCGTCTGTCATCACAGCAGATCTCCTCTAATGGACCTCTGACGACATCTTCATGAAGAGCAGATCAGGAGGAGGAAGGAGCTCGCCGCCTCTCATCAGCAGCTGAGGATTGTGGGAGATTCCTGCCCCGCACCGGTTTGACCAGCGTTTAACCTGCAGCTGTGCGACAGCAGCTCCCTCGCTCCTCTCAGAGGTGGGCTTGGACCAGAACCAGGCCGGCTGTGTGGATGTTGTGGCTCCGCTCAGAGCTGGCACTCGTTAGCGAAGCGGTCACAGATATCATGGACCGGGGGCCCTCGGGGAGCCTGAGGCCTGAAAACATCTGCTTTAGATTCCTGAGCTGAAGACGCTGAAACAGTAACAAACTGAGTTTTCTCAACAGTTTGGTTTGAAATCAGGAGGTTTGGGATGTCAGCTGATGCTCCGACATCCTGACCTGCTCAGAGGTCGAAGCAGGACTCAGAAAGAAGGAAGAATCTGATAGGAACCAAAGCAGAACTTCAGAGCGGTCTGCCTCCAGAAACACAAACTTCAGGTTCTGTCCATCATTTTGATGGACGTGAAGATTCAAGAATCCAACAGGAGGAAGTGTCTCTGTCTCAGAGAAGATAAAACTTTAAAACTCTGAGGTCAGTTCTACCAGATTCTGAGGTTAAGATTGATAATTGGGATGGATGGATGGATGATGGATGGATGATGGATGATGGATGGATGAATGATGAATGGATGGATAAATGGATTCTAGATTTAATAATGGATGATAGATGGATGAAGGATGGATGGATGGATTCTGGATTTAATGAAGGATGAAGGATGGATGATGGATGGATGATGGATGGATGGATGG
>NW_023421678.1:0-1562 GCF_002922805.2 Oryzias melastigma
AGTTTAATCTGGCCCAGTCAGAAAGACAAAAAATATAAGGATGTTGGGAGAAAAAAGGCAAATTTCTATCCCATTCCTGTGGCAAGTCAAGGTTATTTGAAGAAATGGCCTCAATGTGCTATTTTGCCACTAGGGGGAGCAAAGAAAAATTTTAGAGTTATTATAACTGATGCACAGAATCTCTAAGTGAGTTGAATAAACAGAAAAGTTTGCTTGAGTTTTGACCTCAATAAAGCAGCCTCATTGCACGACTTCAGGAAATTATTGTAGAATAGCCTTACATGTGTCCATATATATGATCTTACATTACCTTTGGAACACTAAAAAACAAATTATTTATGAAATATGAGTTTTTTTTTAGAACTATTTTCATACCTGGAGGTAAAATGACTCAATCTATGAGGCTCCGCCCCTTTCATTCTTTGAGGGTGCCACCCCTTTACTGACGTCATCCTAGAGCCGTCCTGGTCAGTGTTTCACCTACAAAAAAAAAAAACAACAATCTGATTTTTTTATTGATGTACATACAGTATGTACATACAGTGCAGCCTGGGTGTTTATCCCCAAGATCTGGCAAAGATAGAAATGGTGATGTCTAATAGGTTCATGTTGCGGTGAATTTCGTCATAAAGTTTAGAAAACAACACCATCTGAGCATTTCAGATTTCAGGATTTATTGAAATGATAAGAACATTGTTCCAATCAGCACCGGCTGTGAACCTTTTTTCTTTTGCCTTCCTCCACCAGGCAATAGTCTGCTCCCTTTCCCTGCCAGGAAACAGTCTGCTCCCTTCCTTCACCGGGAAATAGTCTTCTCCTTTTCCCTGTCAGGAAATAGTCTTCTCCTTTTCCCTGCCAGGAAATAGTCTGCTCCCTTCCTCCACCGGGAAATAGTCTGCTCCCCTTCCCTGCCAAGAAATAGTCTTCTCCCTTTCTCCTGCCGTCTTCCCAATATTCCTTGTCTGCTTGCACCATTCCCAGATACTTTCATGATCCATCCCAACTTGTCGTCCATATTCCTCATCAGAGGTTTCTTCACAAAGTTTAAACGCTAATTTGAATGAGCGTTTCCTGGCTATCGCTACACTGGATAACAACACAGACAGCCGGTGTCTGCACGATGATTTATATATCACATACTCTTTGATGTACCGTTATTGTTCGACAATTTATGGCATCAACTTGAATCAGCGTAGTAGAAATGTCTTTAGACCTAAAAAAATAGGTTGTGATTACATCATTGGATAATAAACGGAGTCATGTGACTTAGCTTTAGTCTATCCAGCTGTATCTCTTATCACCAAAACAGAGCTTGTTATGAATGTGTTTGCACGCATCAGTAAACCAATGCAGACCAAACAATTCAACTATTGATCCCACCATGATCTCTTCAATGCTGCTCTAACCTGCTGCTTATTATTTACATGTCTCTTTATCCAAAGTAACACCGTCCACCACCACCACCACGCTCTTGAATAATTCACCAAAGGTGTGTTCACATGAGGTACCGAGCCAGACTACGGCGGATACGACAACCACACGCCTTTGTTTCGTCTGTGTCT
>NW_023421679.1:0-1562 GCF_002922805.2 Oryzias melastigma
AATAGTGTTTAATTAAAAAAGTTCTCTGTATTGAAAAGGCACTTGAACATAAAGCTAAACTTTATCACCATAAACAAGACATTTCTTAAAGATCAAGTTCCAATGAAAGTTATGTTTTTGGTGTTCTTGACATTTTCTTGTGGCCTCTTTCTCATGATGGAGGATATATACATACATATATATATATATATGTATGTATACACAGTTTAAATTGGTTTCCTTAGTATTTCTGAATTTGGTGCGGACAAAAAACTGAATTTGAAAAAAGTGTAGTTGTGATGTAGAAACATGGGCGGGCCATAAACTACCTTCATTCTGATTCATCCAATCCCAGACAAATAGATCCATGAACATCTTCGTTTTCCTCATCAGAACTGGTATCTGACTCAAAACTATAGTTGTACTAACTTAATTTTAGGTTAGAAGTGACGGTGGGTTGCTCTGCACCAATGGTCCTGCCCGTGACCCGCAAATTTCGAATGAACTATTGCTGCTCAGTAGAAACTGTCCAAGAAAACGACAGTATTTATTTTTTTTTGTCGGGCATAAAGAATGCTGGGATGCAGTGCTTTTCGATTTATAGAGTATAAATCATCCACCTTTTTTGGCTTTTAAGTGTTCATTCCCCACTATAAACAACCCCAAAGCAGGATTTTGTTCCGTTCCTTATCTGAGAATTCCTCTTAAACCCTGCGCTCCAGGCACCAGACCCTCCCAATCCAGAAAAACGAGCGGTTCCTCACATTTTGACAGAACAGCCCCTTCCAGGAAGCGTGTGTGCTGCCAGCCCCACCCCAAAGCTAACACACACACACCCACATTCTCTGCGGAGCTGGCTGTGATCGACAAAAAGCTTTCATTTTATATGCACATCGACGTTAGCAAAAGTTCAAATGTTGTGGGGGAAACACAAACATGCAAGGCCGACGTCATAAAATGGGCGGCACCCACAAGGAGCGAAAGGCAGAGTCTCAGAGATGGAAGTGTCTTACTACCAGGTAGGAAAATAGCTCACAAGGGTAACTCATATTTCACAAAACAGTTAGTGTACTAAAGCTAATATTTTATCATATGTTTGGACATAGTTTACTCCGAAAGGCTTAAGAGTAACATTATATATAGCCTTTGAAAAGACCACGGAGAGCGCTTTTAAAATAGTTTAAAAGATGATCTGAGTGAAGTAAAAAACTTTCTAAGTCCTAAAAGTGTTGTGTTTTCAAAAATCAGGCGATGTGCAGTTGGTATAGCTTCATTTTTAAATCACTGACTTCTTCTGCAGTTTTACCATCAGTCATTCTGTTACAACTCCCAAACCAATCGCTTGTGCCACCTAGTGGTGCAGATAATTCACAGCTGATAATCACAACAAAAGGCATTACATTTTTTTATTTATCATATCAACTTCATTTACTTTATTAATTTAATCAAATGATGAAAAAACGTTGGGAGAACCAAAACAGATTTTTCGTACAGTTCTTCACTGTCAGTTAATTTTGCAGGGAAATCCTCGTTCTTTCTTCATTTATGTTTAACCCAGACAAGGACACGCAGAGACAACAGAG
>NW_023421680.1:0-1562 GCF_002922805.2 Oryzias melastigma
AAAATGATTTGGATTCATTTGTGTAACTAAATATTTTGGTAATAACTCTCTCGTTCTACCATTACGGTCCTCGCCTCTGGAACAGCCTGATGGAGAATCTCAGGGCCGCAGAGACTGTAGAGGTTTTTAAGAAGAGGCTCAAGACTCACCTTTTTAATGCTGCTTTTAGTTGATATATCTGCCTATTTATTAAATTAGTTTTTATTCATTTATTTTATTTATTTATTCATTTATCTTTCTTCTTTATGAATTTTATATTTTATGTATTTAATCTCAATTTCAATGTTATTTATTTATTTTACATACATTTTATGTATTTAATTTTATTATCTTACTGTCCTTTTACCCCCAGTGTTTCCTGTGGGTTCTATCATATCAGGGCTTGTCTGCTTGGTCTGGGGTCGTTGCCGTGGTTCTCGCCCTTGCTGGGGCGGCTGGAGTCCTGCACTGCAGCCTCACAGCTGTGGACTGGACTCCACTGCTGTTCCGGTCTGGGTGGGCGCCGTGGCGATGTTTCTTTGACTGAGCTGACTCCTGGTATGATAGAATCCTCAATACTGTTTCCTCATAGCAGAGCCAAGCCTCAATTTTATTTTATAAGTTTATTTTACAAGTTTTTTTTTAATTTTTTTATATTTCATTGTGTGTGGGGTCATGGGTGTATGTGTTATAGGGAGGGTGTGTGTGTGAAGGGTGGGTTGGGCTTTTATTGTGTATGTTTTGTTTTTAAATGTGAAGCGCTTTGTGTTGCTCTTAAGTATGAAAGGCGCTTTTATAAATAAAGTTTGATTTGATTTGATTTGATTTAATGAATCACAAGTAGATCAGTTGAAAGGGAGTAGAAGGAAGTGAACTTATATAATCCCACCCCGACTCGACCATTTTCTCTACATGAACTATCAATATCCGGTTCAGGACCTAATCTCAAATATTTATACTCTACAATCATAGATTCAGGTTATACATTTTTCTTCGGTGCCATGTTCAACTCTCCTCGTTGCAGTAGCTGTTTTGTTGAGGAGAGCTGGAGACTCGCGTCTGCTCGTCGTGACCCAGAACCATTTAATATATTCCACATTTCATTATTGTCTGTTTTCACGTTCATAAATGTCTGTCCATAATATGCTTTCTTTTTAGATCGGTTTAGTTTGGTCACAATATTCCTTAGTTTTTCATACTTATTCCATACTTCTGTATTATCCGATGTAATTCCTTCAAACTTCAGTTTGTCTCTTTGCTTCATATGTCCTTTAAGCTCTTTATCTAACCAAGGAGAAGCTCTACTTCTCACACTCATTTTCCTCACTGGAGCATGTTTATTCATAATTGGTATGATTAAATTGTTGAACACTTCTAAGGCTTTATCTGGATCCTCCTCTAAAAATACTTGTGACCAATCAGCACTCATCACATCTTCCTCGTAACTATTTTCATTGACATTTTTAAATGTTCGCTCATTTTGCCCAGATTTGGGAACTTTAGTCTTCCTATTTATTACAATTAAATTATGATCACTGAACCCAACACAGATTGAACTAGCTTTTGAACAAAGAGCAGCTGCA
>NW_023421681.1:0-1562 GCF_002922805.2 Oryzias melastigma
TTAAAAACGGAGCAGGAGAAAACGCTATAATGTCAGATCTCATTTGATCAGCTGACAAAGTCTAATGAATCAAACTCAGAGGTTTTCTATCGACTGTATCTGTGGCTCCGCTGCTGAACACGGCGCCAACCTCCCACCAGAGCCAACTTGGGGTTCAGCGTCTTGCCCAAGGACACTTTGACGGGCAAGGCAGGAATCGAACCCGCAATCTTCTGAATTAGAGTCCATCACCCTACCGCTGCACCATGGCCAACACTAACCCGTTACACCAACCCTACCCTGGGCCACGTCTGGGACCGCGTCCAGAACTGGTACCAATCCACATCACGTACTGATCCACGTCCAGAACCACGTTAAGGTTAGGCTAAGGGTACCGGTGCGGTCCACATCCCGGTACCGGTTTGTGGCTTGAAGGTTGAGGAGCCTTGATTTAATCGGTAATCGGAACAGGCAGCATGTCAAAAAACGACAAGTTAGGGACATTCAAACGTCGATTTTTGATGCGGAGTGTCCTTAACCCTTTTGACAGACGTTGAACGACCGCTCCACGTCACTTTTGACGTCTTTGGGTGTCCCTAACTTGTCCTTTTTTGATGTGCTGGCAGTTCCGATTAAACTTGAGGCCCGTTCGTTTTATTGGACGAGGTTCCAAACCTTGGGACGTGACCGGTATTAGAACCCTTACCTTAGCCTGGTCCACATCTGGTACTGCATCCGGTACCAATCCACGTCTGGTACTGATCTGGGTCCGGTACCAGTCTGTGGCCCGGAGGTTGGGGAGCAATTCTTTGATCGGAACAGCCATCATGTCAAAAAACAACAAGTTAGGGACGCCCAAAACGTCAGGTTTTGTCCTCAACCAGAACCAGCTCAATGTTGACCAATCAGAGACTCTGATGTGGTAGTGATTTATGATGGGTGTTCCCTTTACTTCAGGGAAGTACCAACAGTTCAAAAACTGATCATAGCTGGAATTCTCTTAGTCTTTCATTAATCGGAATAGAGCCGAGAAAAAAAAATCTGGAGCGAGATTCACCAGATTTGGACCTCTTTGGCGTCTGGCACCGTCTTGGTGAAGTGCAGGTATCAGGTAGCAACAATCCAGAGAACGCCGTGTCCTTAAAGCGTGTTCAAGAACACACATTTAGTGTTTGAACATCAGCGGTCCACTGATCTGATCTCCAACCAGCTGCTGCAGATCCATAGAGACTCTGACGGTGATCATACGTCCTTCAAGCTCTTCCCAACTCAAAGAGAAGAAATTTAAAAAATAAAAAAAACACTAAAAATGAGATTTGAATGCTAAATGCACATTCTTGAGTGTTTCATTAATGTTGAAAGCAAATGACAGTTCCAACCTTTAATACTGCTTTCAAAAATCAATTATCATAAATAGCTGCCACTTTCATGTCAGTGTTTTTACTTTGCTGTTAATGTTTTTCTATTTGTATAATTATTGTTTTTAACTCAGTTTTGAATGAAAATCTTTGTTTTTAAAGTTAAAGTTGTGACTTTTTTGGGGGGGGGGGGTTGTACCTGTAAGAGTTTAGAGGAAGTAAACA
>NW_023421682.1:0-1562 GCF_002922805.2 Oryzias melastigma
ACTGTACAGTAGAGATGTGAGGGGCTGTAAGTCAGCAGGAGAGAGCGTAAGCAGATGGGTGACAGGAAGTGGGGCAGGCTCTGCACCAATGGTACCGCCCACAATTTAGAGGTGAATTTCTAATTGACTCCTGCCGCTCTGCAGAAACTATGTCCTAGAAAATGACACAAGCTTTTTGGATTTTGGTTAAAAACAGCAAAATTATAATTAAAAGATTACTTAAATAGAATGTGTCTTCAGGATTAGAACAATTATTGAGGTAAATTCAGCAATGTTGACCTTCTGCTTTGAGAATAATGACTGAAAAAAGATTAAATTCTTCAAAAATAAAGATATTTTTTAAATAAAATAAAAGTTTTTCAAAGACGTGCTTCTTAAATCAGAGAAAATACACAACAGTGAGACAGAGAAGAGAAAGGGATTATCTGGGGATTTACACACCAGGTCGTGAAGGGCAGAAAGGAGCAGGAACACTCTGAAGAGGTTGTGTCCACTCCCAAGGGACGCATCTACCGTCCACCCACAGGCAGCGAACGCCCGGCCCAGCAGCAAAGCAGGAGGCGGGGCTTAAGAAAGCCCGGCAGGACGGCGGCGTGTAAGCCAGCACGTCGTTTAGAAGGACTCCCGAAAAGCCACCAAAGATGTACATGGAGCTGTAAAAATACAGAAGAGACAGGTCAGTGCAGAAGGTAAACAAAAGCCTCAGCTGAAGGACTCAGCGCCGCCAGACGGCGTTTTCCTGAAGGAAGAGCCGGGGGCCTTAAAAGAAGGAGAAGGGGTTTGAAGCTGTTGCTCTGAAGTTCAAAGCTGACATTTGGCCGCTCAAATCTGACTTTGTGGTATTTGAAAAAAAAAATCCATGCTAAAAACATCAAACTTTAAAGAGTTTATCACAATCTGATATTAAAAATTTAAATACTTTTCATCTTCACCGGTATAATGTGAGGGTGTGCCGTATGACTGGATCAGGTATCACGAAAAGCATAAAAAACTCAGTTAAAGCTAACTTTTCAGTGTGAACAGAAAGGATGGATTTACAGAGAGAAACAGAAGATAACATAAGCGAGAGGTGTAGTGGGACAAACACCAATGAAGTTTCTAAACACAGCTTCACAGGAGGAAGCAGACGCAGGGGCTGATGGGAGGACTAAATATAACACGGCGTAAAGATGCTGCGTGCATCAAGAGGACGACTACCTGTGGAAAAGGCACAGCAGGATACTCACAAAAAAGTGAAAAAAATGGCTTTGTTTCCATGAACAGCAGGGCTGTTTACGCCCAACGCTGATTAAATAATTGATTCAGTGTTTTTTTTAGGCAAGAGCCGAAACATTTCCTGGTGGAAAGTGCACTGTTAAAAAAAAAAAAAGGCAAATTTTGCGGTAAAAAACTGTTTTCCTGGGAATCTGAGATTCAAAGTAAAAAATAAGGTGTTACTTTAAACCAGGAGTCCAAAAACTTGTGCGGCTGGTTGGTTTGTAGGCTAAGAGAAAAAGTGTAACAATCAAAGCCTAAACGTAAACATTCATGGTTTTACAGAAAACCACACTTACCAAATCTTA
>NW_023421683.1:0-1561 GCF_002922805.2 Oryzias melastigma
ACTCAAAGAGAGCCACAAAGTCACTTTATTGTTAAAAAAAAATGCACAATATTTGTATTTTTGTTAATTTAACATTGATTCATAAATGTAACTTAAATATTACAATAACAAAATTACAACAGTGTCTCCGTTAATTAATTAATAGTTGTAACTTTTTTACTTTTGACAGCAGCACACACCACTGTAGTTCCTTTCAAAATAAAACCCGCCTTGTGTCAAAAAAGGTCGTCCTGCTGCAGCAGCTTTACTTAAATCAATAAAAAAATTATGTTCAACACATTTAGAACAAACTGAGCTTTTGATTGTTATTCTCTAAGATGTGACGCACAAAACATATAACTCTAACGCATTTTCAATCATTTTAAGCTGCATTTGTTCAAAGCTTTAACCACATTAGTGTAATTTACCAAAATAAAAACAATATTTGGAAACTTTAATTGAACTAAATAATAAATCAAAAATGCACATTTCTATAGTATTTCTGACAGTGAATTGACAGTAAATTTTGCTTAGTTGTTTGACATGTTAAAAATGACAAAACTTAAACAACTTTATTATTTATTCAATCATAGCATTTTTCAGATGAAAGAGCCGCATGTGGCTGTGGAGAGGCTGCAGACTTCTGTCCTAGACAAAGGAAATTGTTTCTTTATTGCACCATCTATGAGGAGACATCTGAAATACAGGGGAAAATGAAACAATAACTAAGATAATCAATATAAATTATTCTGGTTTGGCGGGCTACATAGAGCCCCCGGCTGTAGTTTACCTGCCCCTGTTTTAAACAAATATTTTTTCTGTCATCATGACTATCCAACACTTTTTATCCATATTTTTAAGCTGCAAAAACATCAAGTCACAGATATTTTGGATCTGGAAACAGTGAGACAACTATTCTTCTTTTCCTCATTCCAAGAGTCCATTCCTTCTGAAAAAAAAGCCGACATGGATTTGAGGAATGTTGGGAAAAATGTTCTGGTTGGAAGAATAGAATAGAATAGAATAGAATAGAATAATTTTATAAATAGAAAAAAAATATCAAAATCAGCCAGCTCTCTGCACTTACAACCATACAAGCACATCTGAAAAAAACCAAAAGAATATAGCCATGAAAACATTCAAAGATTAACATCTATTCTGATCTATTTATTTATTTTAAAAAAATCTAAAAATGTTAATTTAAAAAGTAATAAATTCATAAAATATTCAGATGTAATACTGTGAAACCATAAAAACATTCAAAGATTAAAATGTTTTGATCAAAAATATATAAAAATGTTGATGAAAAAAGAAATGAATTCATTAAATAGTATGGTATTGACATATAAAACTATTTTTTAAAAAAGTTAAAAGAAGACATTCTATTCTTTAATTTTTTTCAAAAATGTTAATCGGAAAAAATTAATACATAAAATATTCCAAAAATAAAATCTAACACAATAAACTATAAAAACATTCAAAAATGTAAAATCTATTCATTCAAAAAAATCCAAAAATGTCTATTTAAAAAGTGATCAATTCATTAAAATATTCAGATTAAAATCTAGTACAATGAAACTGT
>NW_023421684.1:0-1561 GCF_002922805.2 Oryzias melastigma
GATTTACTTGCTTAAGAAAAGCCAATAAATCAAGCTTTTATAATAAGTATGAACTGGTTTAAGCATGCCCTTTACAGGCTGCCAGACAGGCATGCTGACGAGCTTAAACCAAGTTAAGTCCCAGCTCTCCGGTCATGTGTCTCTGTCAAGTCTGGTTTCAAGTGTCATAGTTTAAACGAACCGTAGATTTCATGAAGGAAGTTGGAGAAAGTTATAATTACAGCAGGGGTTTTACTTTTCAAGTAATCTTTTTTTTTAAATTTTCTAAAAGAAAATACAAAGCTAAAGCAGCCATGTTTGTCAGCTTTTATTAAAACGTATCTTAGTGAAGTAATTTAGATTAAGTTAAAATAAAAAGACTTGCTTTAAAATGAAACTAATGGAACTAAATCAAATTCATGGATCCATTACACTTCAAGTAAGTTATCGTTTTTCCTCAGGAAAAAAAAACAGATTTTCCGTCAGTTTTAATGTGCAAATTCATAATTTTATTACTGTAATTTTCACCTTTGTTTAATTAAAATCACTATTTATGTTCAATTGTTTTTAAATTTTATCAAATACAGTTCGTTTTATTGAATAGTAAAAAGTGACTTAATATATGTCAGTAAATCATGAATGGAATCTTGTTATAACTTGAGATGAAAAAACTATTTGATCAATCAATCAATCAATCAATCAATCAATCAATCAATCAATCAATCAATCAATCAATCAATCAATCAATCAATCAATCAATCAGTCAGTCAATTTATTATTTATATAGCACCTATAAAAGCAGAGGCAACCAAGACACTGGACTTAAAATCAAATATAAATAAAATCACTGAGCAAAATAATAAAATAAAGAAACAATAAAAAGCAGTAACAATAATATCCATTAAACAATAAAAGCAATAAAACATTAAAAAAACAAAAGTAACAAGCATGTCAACTAGATCTGCTTGTTGGAATTAAAGAATGAGTAAAATCATTCCAGTGTTTGGGAGCTGCAGATGAAAAGGTTCTGTCTAACCTATTAATTTAGAGATTTACAATTTTGGATCAATATCAGTCAGAAGTTAAAAAAAACTATATTTTTATCAATTGTTAGGTCACTTGAGGTCATGTTTTAAGTCATTGAATGTTAGATCTTAAGCTACATTCACACCTTGGCAACACACGTTCAAGTGACAACTTTCAATATAAAGTCGCTGTAAATTTTTGGGTCAAAACTCTCACATTCACAGGTAGCAACGCACATAACAAAATGTGGAATCATTCAACTCGCGTTCATTTTTAAACCAGGTAGAACTTTGTCTGATCAGGGACTCGGATTAGGTAGTGATGCTGGGATTCACAAAACTTCCATCTGCAGAAAAATTGTTCATGGAGGAGAAATTCTAAATGATATGGTTTGGAGTTATTTGACACCAAGTCTTCTTTTGTTGGAAAGAAAAAGCTTGGAGCAAGATTTGCTAGATTTTCACCACTTTGACATTTTGCACTAAGTTTCTTCCAACTGTAGATGGTGGACGTGTGCTAGTAAACAGTAGGAAAAGTAGAAGAAGCCCCTCCCTGC
>NW_023421685.1:0-1561 GCF_002922805.2 Oryzias melastigma
AGTCATATTAACAATCTGATTTTTTTTTTTTTTCCAAAAAGCTAATCCGAAAAGACGGAGATTATCACTCATCAAGGATAATTGAGAACAAAGATATGCAGGCAAACCAGAATATGCAACCCAAGAAGAAGCACAAAAAATCATCCCACAAAGTGAAAGAGAAAGTGGAGGTGAGTGTTTTTCCAAGTCCGCCTTGGACTCAAGAGCAGATAACTTTTTTTTCTAACTTTGTTGTCTCAATGTTTGTAGCATATCCTGCCGCCGATTGTTATGGATGATGACAACTCCCTGAAAGTCCAGAAGAATTTCATCTGTGATCACTGTTATGGAGCTTTCCGGAGCAGCTACCACTTGAAGCGACATATTCTCACGCACACAGGTGAACACTTGAGGATCATCTATTCACATGAGTGTGACCTGTATGTTTAGTAAAGCTAAAGCCTTAGTCACAGCTGCCCTTACGGGTGGATACGTGCTGTCTGTGGGTGAAAAATGGGCAAACTTGTGCGGGACATATAGGTGGCCTTCAGGAAAATTTAAGATTGTAGACAACACAGTGAGGTGAAAATGTTTGGGCACAATTTTTCTACAGGGTGTCGGGTTACACTTAACATGTAAGAAGAATGTTAGTGAGACGCAGGCATGTTTTGTAGATTTGTTTTCATCCACCCCAAATCCTGTGCACTGCACAGGAAGCCTGTAGGTGCTGTTCAGACACTTGGGAGTCAGTACCTGCACCTCACTAATGGCTAGAGAGTGGCATAAGGACACCATACAAGCGCATCACCCCAACATCATAAGTATGTTCTCAGGGCCTGAATTTCATTGCGAGTATAGCACACATTAAAATTAATTCCCACAAAATGAGTGCAGGATATTCCCATATAAAATTAATGTGTAATCATATGCAAGTTTGCATCACAACTACAAAACCAGAAACACTGGAAAGGTGTGTAAAGAAAAGGGTGAGGGGCAGGGAATCAGTTTAACTGTGGACCACTTCCAAATGATAGAGGACTTATGGGAATTTTGTTTTTAAATCAGACTTATAGTGATATTCTATAGCCTAAATTTTAATACAGGCATGTACAATTCAGCTTTTTGTTGTTCATTTTTGTATGAAATGATAAGAAAAAAACAGTCGTCACCTTTGGTGGAGAAGTTTAGTGACAAAATGCCAGAAAGATGGACAGAAAAAGGTCTAAGCTGGCTGAGGAAGATAAACGAGATAAAGAAAATAGTATGTTTCTAGTTTTCTACTGCTACTTGGCACAACGATGTTGACATTTTCTTTTTGTTTGTTTTGGTTGATGACCAAAACTGAAGTAGTCCTAAATGTTGCAATTTATGTCATTGTCTATTTTTGTAAGCTTTTATTGTATTTTAAAACTTTCACCATACTTTTACTTAGTGGTAACCCTCAGCACATGTCATGATGACTCACGTTTGCTAATGTTTTGTTGTATAATTATTTAGTAAGTGTTGAATAAGCTGTGATGGTTATACAGTATGCTGGTAAATGGTAAATGGCGTATACTTGTACAGCGCTTTCTACCCTCCT
>NW_023421686.1:0-624 GCF_002922805.2 Oryzias melastigma
GTTTACGTTTAGGAGACTTGAAAAGCCTGAATATCTAAGGGGGGGAAACTCCTGAAAAGTCCTAAAGTTTGTGTTACATTGGAATTTTTCACAAGTTGAGTAGTTTTTAACCCAACTTTGAGGTAAAAAATGGGCCAACTTTTTTCTTAGTCATTTTAACTCAAGAAAAATAATAAAAAGTCACGTAAACTGAGTTAAAATGTTAATATTTTAACTCGAGAAAAAAAGTAAAAACTAACACAGTTAAAATTTTAATATTTTAACTCAAGAAAATAATAAAAACTCATAAAATTAGTTAAAATGTTAATATTTTAACTCAAGAAAAATAATAAAATGCATAAACTGAGTGAAAATGTTAATATTTTTACTCAAGAAAAATAGTTTTTAAAAAATCACATAAACTGAGTTAAAATTTTAATATTTTAACTCAAGAAAAAAAATAAAAAACTAACATACTGATTTAAAATCTTAATATTTTAACTCAAGAAAAAAACAAAAACACATAAACTGAGTTAAAATGTTAATATTTTAACTCAAGAAAAAAAAGTCACATAAACTGAGTTAAAATGTTTATTTTTATTCAACAAAAATAATTAAAAAATCACATAAATTGACTTAAAATTT
>NW_023421686.1:749-1560 GCF_002922805.2 Oryzias melastigma
TAATATTTTAACTCAGGAAAAAGAATTAAAAAAAAAAATCACAAACTGAGTTAAAATTTTAATATTTTAACTCATGGAAAATAATTTAAAAAAAATCACATAAACCGAGATAAAATTAGACTACTATAACTCTAAAAAGTCATCTAAAAATTTATTTTTACAATTGATTTATCGATTTTAATCGATTTAATCTCAACAGATCAATAATCAATTCATAAAAATATAAATCGATTTCGCAAATAAAGCTAAAGTCCGCAAGACTGATGCAAACGTTTAATGGAATTTCCTATAGGACGGCTAACGCTAACACTTGCTTGACGTAAACATACATTGCTGACTAACTAAAAATCTTAATAAACTCATTATTTTTCTATATTCTTTCAAGGAAATATTTTTAAAGTAACCATTTGTGGTGTAAACATCGTTTTTTTGCTCATTTTTTCTTCTTCTTCTGGAATAAGGTGTAGAGTGATCGCCACCTAGTGGCCAAACTGAAACGCCCTCCAGGAGAAGCAGAACAATGTTTACAATGTTAATGATCTGAACATTTTTCTCCTTCTGAGAATCCATGTAACACTTTATGTTATTAATACTCTCATAATTTCACAAAAAAATTTACAAAATGTATCAGATTAATATAATTATGTTAAAAATGTATAGTAGATTATTAATGTTTTCCTAAACAAATGTGTATAAATGTGTAAAATTAAAATTGAATTGAAGGATAGAAAGAATCTAAAAAAAAATTGAATAGTTTCTGGAAATTATTATCAATATCCAGCCCTCCTAAAATTATAGCCAAAACATTAAT
>NW_023421687.1:0-1560 GCF_002922805.2 Oryzias melastigma
CTCCTTTATCTCTGCTCTCTTTCATCTTCCTGTTTCTCTTATTTCCTTCTCTATCTAAGTGGACGATTTCAAGCATCACAGATTTATTGATGAGCAGCTGTCTTTAACTTCAAAACAATCTCTCTACTTCCACCTACATTATTTTATGGGAAAAACAGGCACAGAAAACAAACCTAACAAGATTTTTTTGTAGCACACATGTAAAAAATAACATAATTCTTGACCTAATTCGAAGCTTAAATCAACAAGAACTCATAGCAACTATATTTAAAAAAAATGACGATGTCCTTTGATATGACTAAAACTTTAAGCTTTTCATTAAAAATCACACTTTAGTTGTTATTTTTACAGTTTAATCCATAAAATTCCTTACATAGGATTTAGTAGTTGAAGAAAAGATAAATCATCTTAAGTCTGAATTTATACGAAAAAGAAAATTAACGTATGTTTTTGCTTTTAAGTTGATGCTAAATGAAGTTAATTTGCATCAAAAGACATTAAACGGATGTTTGGCTGGACAGGGACTCAGATTTAGCTTCAAAATTAATATCTGCCATCCCTAAATTTGTATCTTGATTTCAACCGAAACAAAAAAATAAACTGTTTCATAAATTCTGTTCTAAAGTGTTATCTTTACTGCAATAAAAACAGTAAGTAGACATAAAGTCCCACTCCAATTATATTTTCTATGATTTAAAAATTGTCCTCAGTGGTCTCCTAACTATGATTATGGAGTTTTTAGCTAAAATAAAAAAACCTGTGTCGTTTTTTATGACATATTTTCTAGAGAGAGCCAGGAGCTTATTAGAAATGTGATTTTGGGACTGTTGGCGCGGAAGATAGCCTAGCTAATTTCCCAGCATGCCTTTGTTAACACTCTCTCCTGCTAGCGACAAGCGCCTCACAAGCCCAAGCTAGCATTAGCGTAGCAAAAAACGGTGAGCAATGTCAGTTTTTAGTTCAGACACAGTTTTCATTGGAGAGTGTCTTTACCTGGTGACAAAAGGAAATCCTTTTGGATCCTTTTAGATGATATAAAATGTGATGGATTTATTTACCCTTCTTGGTTAGAGATCAAATAATCCACGAGCTGGATCGCCTTGATTCTTGAGTCCTAAACAGTAAAAGTTTGGAAATCACTGGAAATAAAAAGATGGAAACCCAAAGTTTTGTATTCAAGCAGCCACATCCAATGAAAAGTCTAAGTAAATGTACATTGGAGATTTCTGATTTAAGTCATTTAAACTCAAGATTTTATTTAAGTAAATGTAATCCTCTCCTAATGTCAGTAAACATGTGGTCAAGCTGCATAGCTGTGAAAGGATCAGTGCAATTGTCTATTTTTAAAATACTTTAGGTCAGCTGACCCCACCCTCCATTAGACCAAGCTTAGATTGTGTTGTTGTGACACGTAGCGTGTGAAAATATTTCCCTTTAAGATGTTTGACCCACATTTCTTCAGATCTTTTGTAACTTTTTCCTAAATACAACTTAGCGGATCCGCTAAGATTAGTATTTTAGACAAATTTTGAGGAACAAGCACCAACTCTGTCATGGATG
>NW_023421688.1:0-1560 GCF_002922805.2 Oryzias melastigma
TAACTACACTTCTGCATGAACCAATAAGGTTTCATTGATGCTGTTAAACATCACCTTAAAGTTGTTAGCCACAATCCAGGAAACCCAAACATCTATTTTATAAGTTCAACCCATCAAGTCCATTCTGCATTGAAAATACAGAGCAACTGTTAAATAATTGAGATGTTTGAGAGATACCCCTCCATGAACCACTATCTTAGAGAAAGGGGATGAGAGCTTAATAGATTCAAGGGACTATGCTTTCTGGGTCAAATGACCTTGTTAACACAAGTGCTAGGAGACAAGCCAGGCTAAAAGCAATTTGAATGGTGTCCTTATAAAATTTAAAACAAGACCCACTACATCACCAATACAATCATCATTGGAGTCCAGGTCCAGGGTTGAGACTTACAGGCAAGTCTGAAAAGACTTTGTTGAGTTGCTTTCCTGTAGGCACTCCACTTTAATGAAGGACCACAAGGTACAGGTGTTATTTGATTTATGTAGCAGTCAAGGACAGGTGTAGTGACAGCCCAATCCATGAAAATGGAGTCTAACCATCAGGATATGGATTGTCACCTCACTAAATCTTCATTCTAGGCTTGTGAGTTGAAGTCTCTAGGGGAGGTAATAGACCATGTCTCTTGAACACTTGGGTTAAAAAGAGGCAAGGAGCTTTCAGTGATCACCACCTGCTGGTGAGTTGCATCTCCTGGTGGTGGAAAAGGCTGGACAGACTTAGCATGTCCAAACTTGTAGTGAAATACTGTTGGGAATCTCTCCCTGAACCTACCATTAGGGATGTTCCATCCCCATACCTACACAAGCTTTAACCAGGTATTATAGGATGCTATATCTGGTGGCTGTCAGGATGGCAATCCACAAACTCAATTGTGACAGTATATGAACTATAAGATCCCATCATGTCAAAGAAGGAGTCTTATCAAGCCTGACTGGCTTGTAGGACCCCCTGAGGCAGCTGACAGGTATTGACAGTCTAAGTAGCATGATACATAAAAAGCTGCAGAGACAAAAACTCAGTGAGGAATTTGGGAAGGCCATGAGGAAGAACAATTGCTCAACATCAAAAATAATTTGGCAAACCATTTGGTGCGTCAGGAGAGTCATCGGTTCTCTACCAATACTGTCAACAGTCCAAGTGGTGACCTATTGACCTTGGCTAGAGACACTGTCGAGAGGTGGAAGAAAGACTTGGAGGGTTTCCATAAACACGCCGACACATATTATGCTAATAAAATCAGAGACTTCGGAGGTAAAAGTGAAGTCCCACAAGGCAGTCAAAAAGCTTCTTAGAAGCAAAGCACTGAGGGTGAATAAGGTCTGCCCCAAACACCTCAAGTCTCTGGGGCTTTGTGGGGCTATCTTGAATGACATGCCTCAGTGACATTGTGTAGTGCCTCTGAACTGGGACACTGGGATGTGGGCAGGTTAGTGAGAAGACAAGATTTGGTCAAAATTATGCATTTGGAGAAATTGTTTGATTTTGTCTCTAATAGGAGGTATTCTGTGGCAGCTACTCTGGGTATATAATGTCTGGGACCTGTAAATCTAGCTTTCTAT
>NW_023421689.1:0-1110 GCF_002922805.2 Oryzias melastigma
CTGAGTTCTGCAGGTGTGAAGACTCACCTGAACCCATCCCTTCATTCATTCATTCCAGCCTGAAGGCTCTGACTCTCCCCTTAAATCTGCATCATCGTAACATCAGTCTGAACATTTCTCTGGTTAGATTATTGATCCGTCGTGGTTCGAGCTTCTTTCCTGCTGAGAATGAGACCAATCCACTCTGAGCTGCTCAGACATCATAAAACAACAAAGAAGTAATCCAGACTAACACGTCTCTGTCATGATATTTAGATGCTGATCTGCCTCTAAAGTGAACGTGTGAATTATTTCTGTGCTGATTCCTGCAGCTCCTGTGAATGTCAAGCTGCTGCTCGTCCAGCCACTAATCAAATTAGAGCCATTCCTCCTTCAGGGAGAAACACATTTGAAAAAAGGCTTTTTCCTCCCTTTAAGTAAATCAGTGATCACTGAAAAGCCCCGGAGACTTTTTAATAATCAAATTACTCTGGACTGATGTGAATTAGGGCTGATAATCGGCGTAGACGGCAGCTCGGGGCCGCCTCCAGACGCACACATCTACACACGGCTCTGCTGGAGATTCATCTATACGTCAGGACAGAGGAACCTTCAACTCGTGTCCAGAATCGTCCTGGAGAGGAGTAGAAACTGTTTCTCTGTTTATATATGACAGCAGGGAAACTCCTCTGGCTTCAGTAAAGTTCAACGAGTAATTGGTCAGTGACTCCGCCTCTTCAATGATGTGTCCAGACATCTCCCTTAATCCTCACATTCATCCATGAGATTATCTTTGTTCAATCGAGAAAAAAACGTTCGCAAGTGTCTCAAGATCATTCTGAGGATCACTGAGGATCACTCTGAGGATCACTGAGGATCACTGAAGATCACTCTGAGGATCACTGAGGATCACTCTGAGGGTCACTGAGGATCACTCTGAGGATCACCGAGGATCACTCTGAGGATCACTGAGGATCACTGAAGATCACTCTGAGGATCACTGAGGATCACTGAAGATCACTCTGAGGATCACTGAGGATCACTAAAGATCACTCTGAGGATCACTGAAGATCACTCTGAGGATCACTGAGGATCACTAAAGATCACTCTGAGGATCACTGAGGATCACTA
>NW_023421689.1:1387-1560 GCF_002922805.2 Oryzias melastigma
AAAGATCACTCTGAGGATCATTGAGGATTACTCCGAGGATCACTGAGGATCACTGAGGAACACTCTGACTCGTGTCCTTCAGTCACTTCCAGCGTCACAGCTCTGTTGCGTGCGCCGTAGTCTTTTCGTAACATTAAAAGTGCGAGAGGAACTTCCACTGCAGGCGTTCACGT
>NW_023421690.1:0-526 GCF_002922805.2 Oryzias melastigma
TTTGTCGTTTTTATGAGGTTCGTGAACGCAACATTTTTGCTAGATGTCTCTCTTTTGGGTGAGATAAGCGCTTATTAGTGTTCATATATTTAAAAAGAATAAAAAATAGATGTAATTTATTATTTCTATTAATTTTCTGAGGAGAAAAAGCAAAGATGTAACGGAAATGTCTAAAGCAAGTTTGATGATGCGTTTAGGTGCACCACGTCACCAGGTTAAGTGTTTACATTTTTAAGAGTTCCGTATTTCAGTTAAACTTATTCAAAATATTTTTTTTATTTTTAGGTAAATATTAAAAAATATATATTTTCCCAAAAAAAAATTAATTGGGTTAGCTAGTTTAATAGTGCTATTAGCTTATCAGTTAGCCCGTACAACTAGAATAGCACAACTAGTGATACATTTACTAGCTAGTTAACCAGGTCCTCGTGGGAATAACAGTTCAATATGTCACATAATTTTGTTTTAAAGTCTTTAGGAATTGTTTTTAGCTTCTAATGTAACATATACATCGCTTTTAATACGC
>NW_023421690.1:538-1560 GCF_002922805.2 Oryzias melastigma
AACGCAATAAAATGAGTTTGGCTGCAACTACACATGTGGAAGCTATATTAGCATTTAGCTTTAGCAATGTGATTTCAAGGCTCCCAGAGAACTGCCTGTTTTTTTTATTTTTTTAAACGAAGCCCTCGTTTGACAAACCTGCTCCCTTTTTAATACATTTTAGTTCTTCTTCTTCGTCTGTCTAAACTCGAGCATCTTTTCTGTAGCAGTTTAAGCTAGCAACCTCAGGAGAGCTCGTGCCCACGTTGATCAAAAGAAAGCAACTTCCCAGCTGTGTGGCGTCACAAAACACCGAAAAAGCTTCGAGTAATTTTGTCTTCTTTCTTCCCGTTACCTTACGGATGAGGGAGAAACTGAACGAAAACGCCTTTTTGGGTTCGCTGCTCCCAGAAAAGAAAGATGTGGTCTCCCACTATGGTGAATCAGAAAGTGAGCCGCTGTCTGCAGACACTGTTGGTGTTATGGACAAGCAAAGCAGCGTCACAACTCGTCTCTGCCCCCCTTCAAGTGGAGTCGGTCAACCCCCTGAAATCCGCCTCTAAACTAGTTAAAGTGCAACACAAATGTTGTGCTTTGCAATGCTGCCAAACTGGTTTAGACGCCTTTTGTGCTATGGTAGGACGAGCACATCTACAATAGAGAACAACATAGTAGCAGCTCAATTTCCATTCATACTTTCTCTCATTATAAGAGTTCAAACTAGGAACACTTGAGCTATGTATGTAGTTGATTTATGAAATAATTCAAGCAAAAATACGAGCCAAAAATAATTAAAACAAAATATATGCAAGATAACTTGTAACCATGTATTGAATCCACACTTTTATTAGCAGTGTAACAATTATTATACCTTATCTAAAACTATTCTAATTCTAATTATTCAATTAAAAAAAAGAAACTCGCCTCTACTATTAATTCTGAGCAGGGCTGTTGCCGGGAAGTAAGCTGCAGCTGATATCCCATCATTCCTTTAATTGCTCACTCTCCTGCTAGCTTACAGCCCCTCAAAACCACAAGCTAGC
>NW_023421691.1:0-1560 GCF_002922805.2 Oryzias melastigma
CATGAGATAGGTTTTCATCTTTTGTAGAAATTTAATTTAAAAAAACTAGCATTGAGCTGTTATGCTAGCTCATTTAGGTAACCTGGCTAACATTTTTTATGATATTTTGGATATTTGCTAATTTTTTAGCAACATGCTAACGTTTTTGACTATTTTGTTATCATTTAGGGTTTTTTTCATTCTAATTTAGAGTTTAGCTTCTATTTTAGCTTCTATTTGACTAATTTAGTTCACTGAGAGATTTTAGACTATTTTAGAGTTTAGCTAGTATTTAAGCAACGAGCTAGCTTCTTTGGCTAATTTGGCATCTATTGAGGTTTTTATGCTAATTTGAGTTTAGCTCATAGTTTAGCTACATGCTAACGTTTTGGCTAAGTTGTTATCTACTAGAGGTTTTTAAGGTTAATTTAGAGTTTAGCTTCTATTTTGGCAACAGGCTAAAGTTTTTTGACTAATTTTGTTTACTAATTAATTTTAGGCTATTTTTGGAGATCAATTCATATTTAAGCAACATGCTAGCTTTTTTTGGCTAATTATCATCTAGTCAGGTTTTTTGGGATAATTTAGAGTTTAGCTCATATTTAAGTAACACTAAATATTTTTTTTCGAAATTGGGATGTATTGGGGATTTTTAAGCAATTTTACTACAATTTTTTCAGAAATTTAAGTCAACTTCAACCCACTTTCATTGTTCTTTAATTAAATTTCAATTCTTTTAGTAAATTTAACATTTTGCAAATAGATTTTGTATTTTCAGCAAAGCCCTTCAGCAATGAAAGTAAATTATGTCACCATTTTTAGCAAAAACCTCTCATCTTCAGCAACTACTTTCAGCAAGAAGCATTCACACCATTATAATGTAACTTTTCCAGCTAGATTTCTTTTATTTCTGTTGGATACTTTCAGCTTCATTGAAAAATAAGCTAAAATATTCTAAACAATAAATTTACAAAACATAGGCTAAACTCTAATTTGCGGTTGATCTAATCCATCATTTCCAAAATAAAGTCATGCACCTTAGACTTTCATTTTTTCAGCTGTTGCTACAGAATATGCACATATGAATCAACTGATGCATGCAACTGTTTTTACAATTCCTTCAAAAAAGACATCCAGATATGTAAGATAAGTTTTCATGTATTTATTTGTTGAGTTTAGGAGTCATTTCATCCAGATCACCTTGAGAATCCATTAAATGCATTTTGGTTTCATCTTAAAAATCAAACTAGAAAACTGTCAAGCAACTAAGATGTAATTTTAAAGGATTATTTTTTTGTTGTCCTGAATTAACAATTTTCTCCATTATGTTTTTTGTGATAATAAAATTATGCCTATAATCGAAAATCTCTCAATCATCTGGGAGGTTTAGGCACTCAAACTGTAGCACTATAAAAAGTGATTGTTTTACTCATGAATAAAGCTGAATAAAAATATCAATAATTTCCACCTGATGGAGGGGCAAACATATTTCATTTTAAATTAAATAAAACCAAAATATTTAATTAAAACATTTACAAATATTGTTTTGTCCTATTAAAATGTAAAAATATAAATACTTTA
>NW_023421692.1:0-1192 GCF_002922805.2 Oryzias melastigma
CACATATTGGTTTTGATAGAAATCCCTTGACGTAAAAAAAATGAATGGCTCAAGTGCATATAGAAACAAATCATTTTTAGGTTGTGACCGAACACCTCAAAAATATTTCAGATTGGCATGGCAGAGAAACCAATAGTATTTCATCTTGCTAAAACCTCTCCTAAAACAATAGATTTAAAACAAAAAATAACAAGAGGAAAAGAAACTTAAAATAAATAGACCGAGTTATTCATTTCTAAATATGTTTAAAATAAATAGACTTACGTGTTTTTTTTCCATTCTAGGTGATGATAAATGAAAATAAATCCTAGATTTTATGGTATATTCCAAATTAGCAAAATACAGCGTGAAGGGGTTAAGGCGAGCTTGTTCTAAAATTTAGCAGAAGGGCCGGACCAGGAGCCAATGTGTGAAGTGTTTTGGTAATTCACCTCTCAAGCAAAATAAATAGCAATAAACCTGGATGAAAACATCCTTGATTGATCCTTTGATTGAAAACGACATGAAAACAGAACATTTTGCTTTTTTTATTTTCCAAACTTTGACTTTTCTTCTCATTTTAGTTCCAATTTCACCAATGGTTGATATCCGTCAGAGAAAAACGCAAACTTGGAGAACTGTTGCATTGATGTAGTGTTGGAAAATGACTTTCTGACTTGAAAAACCCACATGAATGTTGGAAAAACAAAATCTGTAGAATGTAGAATAACTTTTATTTTCCCTGTTTTCTGGTATCCCATAAATGGAGCACTATAAATACCATGAACTTTGTTTAGGAGCAAAAAGTTATTGTGCATTCATGTGGTGTTGGAAGATTTTGCTGTTTTTCTGACATTTATGCATGTTTTTCAAGTCTAAAAGTTATTTTCGGACTTTCCGATTGTCAATATAACGTTTTTTCAGTTTGGCAGGTCAGAGTGAATTGTTTAACAGGTCACATATAGCCACCGGGCTGTTGTTTGCACACTCCCGGGTTACGGGTATGCGTCACTTCTAATCTGAACTTAAATCAAATACTCTTTTACATTTTGTTCTTCTAAACCTTTTGAATGGTCAGTCTTCTATAGACAGCCAAAAGAGCTAAATAGTGATCATAGGCAGCAGGATGATTCTTTTTTTAACAGCAATTTATAAAATGTGCAAAAACTCAAAAAAGGCAAAGGTGTATTTTTAAAGTCATATGATTAATATT
>NW_023421692.1:1337-1560 GCF_002922805.2 Oryzias melastigma
CAAGCAATGCAGAGATCAATTTCAAAGATTAGTTGTCACCATTAATAAACGGTCTGTGCCTATTGGTTCACAGAAGGCTGCTGGTAATCTACATTTAGCACCATGGTTGGCTTACTAAAAATATTTAGGAAAGGATGGAGAATAAAGGAAAACTCAATGCTTTCTCAATGTTAGTTTTGCTGTACTTTGACCACAGAGGCAATTGTTGCTCAGTGAAAGTGTC
>NW_023421693.1:0-1560 GCF_002922805.2 Oryzias melastigma
TTATTTCAGTAATTATCTCTAAAGTAGTGGCTTTAAATTATATAATATTTAAGTAATATATCTAATAACGATTTTTTTTCTTTCCAAATAATTCAAGCATAAATAAAAAATGTCATAAACAGGCAAAAGTTAGAAGTTAAAAACTGGTGGAGCAGTGTTGTGATTATGTCATTATTTATGAAATGGAATCATGATAGAATATGTTTTAAAACTTGATTAAAAAGAACTTAAACTCTTATTTCATATGATATTAATAATCTAAGCACCATATTTTAATATGATTATAATTCAGCCAAATTAAATTTTAAAGTAATTAATTTTTAAAAACAGAACAGTCAAAACTCAAGATGTCGTTATGATTTTTTAATTAGGGTAATTTTGTTATTTATATAGTCCACTTTAACAAAATAAAGATTTCACAACGAACCTCACACTGATAATTGTCCAAATACATAAAATTAATCACAAAATAAACAATATCTGATTGCTAAGATAAACTAAACATACTAAATGTGTCAACCTGAGACTCCAGAGCTAAATGCGACTCTTTTATTCTGTCATTGTGGCTCTTTGGCTTTTTTTTTGACAATCAAAATGATGGTAAAATGTTTAATCTACTGTCAGAGTGGTTTTAGTCAGAGCGACATTATCTTATTGCGTTAACATGTATAGATTTTAAAATAATTTGGATTTTACACTCGCATTGTCATGTTTTTATTCACTAGTAAAAGAAAACAATGAAAGAAGGAACACACAAGTCTTTATAACAGAAAAATCTTGTGTTTCTTGAATTTAATTAAAGTAAATCTGCTGCAGCTGGAGGATCTGATTTGCGATCAAAAACAAACAAAAACATTTTGAATTTGTCCGGTCAAATTGACCATTTTTAGGCAATGCTACCAGTAAATAATCACTAACAAGCCAGTTAAACTTTTTAATAGGACCATATGAAAACTATAAAACCAAATAAAACAATAATTATATTGATACCAAAAGAATATATTATTAGTTGTCGTTTATTATTATTAGTATTATTGTTATTAATGATTTATTTATTTTTAAAGTCTGTGTTCCCGCTTTCCGCCAGCAGGTGGAGCACTCCCTGAACCCCCGTGTCGTTGGGAGGCGGAGCTTCTCTGCTGATGCTGACGTTCAGGCTGCCGGCTGGAGGCGCTCATTCCGACCGGACAACGCTGGACCAGCGCCATCATCATCCTCAGCAGCAGCAGCATCACCCGCATCCTCGCCTGCAAGGACGTCCTCCTCAGTCCTCCAGGAGCAGAGACAGCTGATATAATCCAGAGTAGAGAGAGATTCCCATCGACAGGAGCAAGATGCTGGCCTGCACAGAGCTGATAACCATGTGTCTCCAATCTGCCAAGCATGAACACTTGAGAAAACAGCAGGAGATGGACCACAACCAGAACCAAGGCACCGCTTTATTCCAGGACGTGAGTATTCTGCTTTTCAGAGTAACCTGTCAGACCCATGTTTGTCTTTCAAATATTTAACTTCTGCATGCTCTTTTTTAAAAAAAAAAAAATAATCCCCCCCTTTTTT
>NW_023421694.1:0-1559 GCF_002922805.2 Oryzias melastigma
GAATGTTGCATTTCTGACATTTCACAACAGAGGTCACGACCTCTAGGCCATGGAACGATGGGGATCCCTGTATCATTGGGTAAGCATTAAGGTGGAGCTTTAATCAACACTTTACCGGCAAAACACCTGGAGTAGGACAACCATATTCATATGACTTTTCTCCATTAACATCCTCCTCTCAAAAACGACAAAAAATTGTGATAATAGGCCATAAATATGTTTGTTTATTGACTTTTTTAACTTGGTATATTGTTCCCGTTTGACAACTGCCTCCAGTGGTCTTATGAGGAATTGCAACATTTTCTTTCCCTACTATTCGGTTCAAACCTCGATTTTTGGATCATAGGTTTCTTTTTGGTTCGATACTAGATTTATGTATTACAAAGCGACAACAAAAATTCAGAAAATCATTTTTAAAATGTGCTTATAAGCAAGAAACGAATGCAATTTAGTTGGCTAATGCTAAACTTAATACATCCTTAAAAAACACCTGTGGTATTTCTTTAATGATGAAGGACACATTGAAAGATATGTTTAGAGGTTGAAGTATTTCTTCATTTAGATCGATGTGAATCAGCCCTTTTTGAGCTGGAAAATAATGTATGTTGACAAAAAAAGTGCATTATCGACACACAAGTGTGTGTGCATATTAACATTCAGAATATAGTGTTTAAATGTGTATTTTTTATGATTGTTAGTAAGTTTTATATATGTGCTCAAGCTCAAAATAAATAAATAAATAACTTAGAGGGGAAAGGGGGGCGGGGTTGCTTTGTGCCAACGCTCCCACCCACAACACAGAGGCAAATTAAAAAGAAAGCCTGTGTTGTAAAAAAAATATATATTACTTACTGTCTTGCAGCATTTTGCTTCAAACACAGGAGATATATTTGTAGAAGCATACATGTCTGCTCTAAAATTGAGACTAAAATTGATTAAAAATCTCATCTTTGAACATTTTATGTCAAAAAATCTCCAATGTAATTCTCATAAAGCACAATCACAAGGATCCATCCCATTTTAATCCAGTTCAGTTTACCTGGATCTAAACTTCTAACATCCTATATTATTATTATCTTAAAATCTTTCAGAATGAGGTCATTCAGATGATCGTGTTCTACACAAAAAGCTTAAAGGGACTTGTAGCTTTTCATTTAACAAGCTCAACTATGGTCTGGGAGAGTTAAAACAATATATAATGATTTTTGAAAACTGGAAAAAGCATTTCTTCATCTAAAATAAGGATTTTTTTGTCATTTTTTGGTAGACATTGATAAACTTTGGAAGGAAATAATTAGCCATGAAGATAAACTGCTGAAGAAAATGACAAAAATGATAAATTTTAGTGAAATTTTCTCACATTTCCTTTAAATGTAATTACATTTTTTTTAAAGTACCTCTTTGTACATGTGTTTTTGTTCTATTTTTAAGAACATGTATACATAGAAAGAAAAAAATATATACAAAAATATTTTAAATACTTAAAAAAAAGTTTAAAAAATAATTGAAATTAATGTACAGTATAAATATCCATCCATAATTTAAAAAAATATTTTAAA
>NW_023421695.1:0-482 GCF_002922805.2 Oryzias melastigma
GAACGTTGTGTTTGGCCCAAACACTCCAAAGGACAAGTTGAAAACCTCTGTCGTTGGAGCAAAAACTCAGAAGCGGAAGGGTAATAATAGTATGATTCCGATTTAAATGTATGGTAACTGTATGGCTTAAATACAATAAAGTCAACTCATCTTCTGCAGATTCTGTTTCTAAGAAAGTTTCTGTGGAGAACCAAGTGTTGGATCCTCCAAAGATGGAGTCAAAAATGCCAGAAGATAACAAAGTTCTGAGTCACCCATCGGTGATCGCCGACACATCTGCGAGGCCGACAGATCCTGCAGAGTCTGAACAAGAACCTGAGACACAAACTGCAATCACTGAATGAGCACAGTAATGATATACAGTATTTGATTTGCACTTATTATAAATAGATACACTAATAGATCTGCATGCCTCCTTTACAATAAGACCACTCTTTTGTACACTACTGAACTTTTAATGTGCAGTAATTAGAAAATAACAG
>NW_023421695.1:662-1559 GCF_002922805.2 Oryzias melastigma
CTTAAAAAGACGGGTCCGAGAGCGGTTCTTGGTCCCGGAACAGGCTCCATATTGGTGTTTTTAGATTAAAAACGTGTCCTGGGTCATCAGGGGAAATAAACTCTGGTTCACTTTAAGCAAACCAAATATCTCCAGTCTGAATGCACTCCCAGATTTGGGACATAATGGCTCTTGCCCTACACTGGATTAGGCTCACTGCGCCCCTCTGGGAGGCGGTGCAAACTGGGCCATCTCTCCATCCAGCTGCTGTAAAATTATAAGTACAGTATTGTTAATTACTTAAACTTCTGAAATGATCTTTCTTACATATTTGTTATTTGCATCTTGCAAAAGGTGATCCTGAAGATTAAAAGTCATTACCACAATTAAATAAAACAATTAAATCCCTAGTTTCCTCCTAGTCACTTTTAGTATGACCTGCAGAAGTCCTAGACTGCAAGGAACACATTGTTTTAACAATCATTTTGTTACTTGAATAAAATCTACACTTGATCTGATCAGAACCAGATTAGAGAAAAAATACAAAACCTTCAAATGAAACACCTCAGTAGATTACATAAATTTGCTTCTTTCCACTTTTTAAGCAATGAATCAAGCTCCACTTGACCTTAGTTAGTAATCATTATTTTTAATTAAATGTGACTTAAGTGTCAAAGCCTTTTTTATTATTAATGAGTCTGATGAATCTGTCAATTAATTATTAAATGAAACCAAAAAAAATCATTTAGCCAGTCAATCAATTTTGCCTAGACCACAGTCACCAAAAGTGTCGTGTGCCTATAGTAAAATAGATAAAAAATTATCAAAGAAAAAAAAAGATGACATTACAGTGGAAGCAACTGAATAAAAAAAAATGTCAATTGTCAATAATATTGACCAAATTTGAACAGAAAAAAA
>NW_023421696.1:0-1559 GCF_002922805.2 Oryzias melastigma
TAGTGGGAATTTTCAAAGACCAGGTCGACGATTTACATGACCTCTGACTTCTGTGGAGGGCGCCTTCTTTAAAAAAAAAAAAACCTTTTTTTAAAACACCCTAAAGGATACATCTATACATGTGTCAAACATTTATTAATCAATTTAAGCTGTGTCAACCAGTGATATGAACCTTAAATACTGATTAAAAACATTTATTAACCAACCAAACAGGCAAACAATGATGCACAACTTCTATTATCTATTATTATTTTTATGGGGAGAAGTGGGAGATCGACCAGATTCAGACATTTTTACAGGCAAAAATGTCACCTCCCTTTGCATACGGAGTGGAAGTAAATTATGTATCCCCTCACAAAGTTTAACATGCCGAAAAGCAAAGTAATTTCTAAATTTGTGAAGTTCTGCGCTTTATTTTAAAGAGAAAAGCAAGTTTAAGTAAAGCCAAAAAAAAAAAAATCTAAATGAATGCAACAATTCGTGATAAACTTTATGGTTAACTAAAAATGTGCAAAATCTTTTTTTATGTTGCAATATAAACCAAAGATGCCAAAACTTCTCAGATTTAGACCAATAAGCTAAAAGTAGAATAAAATCATTGGTAGACTCCGAATAAAGACACTGAATCTAAATGAGTTCAACGGTCAAAGAGTGCAAAATGATTCAATTCTAGTAAAATGAAAGTGTGAAGTGTGCTTTGAGAGTTTTGTGTTACTTTAGATTTTTTGTGAAGCCTTGAAAAATAACCAACAGACTGAAGCTTTTCTGACAGTTTTGTGAGAATTGGAAATGACTTAGTGGCCTCTGAGGTCACCAGTCCGTCTACCAATCACATTAATAATATAATAATTCCCCATTATTATAGTTTTCATTCAAAATTTAAAATGAAAGCTTCAAAAAGAGGAAAATTTTGGTTTAAAATAATCATAAGAGTTATGACACACACAGCTTTTTTTGTAGATGAGTGTAGATTTTTTAAACATTTTTTTACATAGTTTTGATTTTTTCTGCGTCGTGTTTTGGGATTTACACATTTTTATTTTGTCTCTAGACATTTTATCTTTTGCTATAAACCACAAAAACTGTTTGCATTGATTTTTTAATGATTTTTGCAGTTAAAAATTGACAAAATGTACTACTCAGAATTGATTTTTTGACACTATTATTTTGGATTTATTGTGTAATACAATTAAAAATGTATAAAATTAAAAAAAGGAAGCTGTACTAAATAATATGGATATCAAGCATTACACAAAATACAGTTTTAAAGATAAATTGTTAAAGCAAACTTTAAAGAAGTAAAAATACAAAAAAAGGCACCACTTTTAGGAATCCTGATAAAAAAATCTGCAATTTGCAAAAAAATAAAAAATAAAAAAAACATGAAGAAGCTTATACAGTGACACGGGCCTCTGGCTGCTTCTGATAAAAGCCGATCTGAGTGCTCCGCCCTCACCACACCACCGTGGTACCCCCCACCCCGAATAGCTGCTCAGAATCTCCTCTGTGTCCATAGGTTGGTCTGGAGATCAGTGACTGAATGTGAAGCAGATGTCTTT
>NW_023421697.1:0-1559 GCF_002922805.2 Oryzias melastigma
TCACCTTCATCCACATATGTCATGGATGATTAACACGTCAGTGTAAGGCTCGGGTCATCTGGACCACATTAGATAGCACAAGGGTTAAGAGGGAGGGAAGGATGGAGGAATGGATGGAGGGATGGATGGACGGACGGATATATGCATGGATGGACGGATGCATGGATAGCTGGATAAATGCATGGATGGATGGATTAACAGATGGATGCATAGATGCATGGATGGATGGATTAACAGATGGATGCATAGATGCATGGATGGATGGGTGGAGAGATTTTACTTTTGATTCTGCTGCTTGATAAACAGGTTTGTTGGTGCAGTGTGAATATACAGATCATTAATGTTTTAATTTGGTTTAATTTTGTTATAGTTGTATTTTTATGCGACATACCGAATTTGCCTTAAGATAAAAAATGAATTCAATTCTAGTTGCAGTAAACTGCGTCCTCGCCGTAACTATAGAAACGGGCTCCTGGAGTAGTCCAAGTTCACTCATACTATTAAAAACCTGAAACCCAGACCAAATACCATTGGGTAATGTAAGAGTCGAACTTTTTTCTTCTTGTAAATATTATGTTTAATAAATATAAGTATGACTGGGAAAAAATTGACATTAAATATTGGGGAAATCACCCAAGATGCTCCAGGAAACCTTTGTCTGAAACGAGTTAAGCTAGCATGCAGTTCACGTACCTGACCAGGTGAAACGACAACACCAGGCTGTCCGCGAGTCTTTGACTGGACTTGACTATGAAGACGTACAAGTACACAGCGATGGCCACGGTCCAGAAGAAGCTGCTGGTGTTGGCGAAAGTGGATATCGCTCCTTGAGCCACGCAGTCCGGCGAGTTGGAGTGAAAAACTTTCACGACTCCGTAAGCGTAGGACACGGCCGACAGCCAGTCCGACACCGACAGGTACACCAGCAGCCTCCTCGGAGTCGTCCTCAAATCCGACCACAAAACGAAGGTGAGGAAGATCAAAGTGGAGCCCAGGACCGACAGAACGCAAGTACACAACACCACCACTTGCTCGTACACAAACAACTCCGTCTCGGTCCCGTTCGCCATCGCTGACTCTTACACAAACGAGCCGCCAGTGTCGTTAGTTCACCGGTACTTTTGGGTGGCAGGGACACGCATCATTCCTCCGTGAAAGCGAACGACAGCAGGAGCACTCCTTCCAGCTTGTTTTGAAGGAGTCAAACTCAACTTTCTGCTCACTTTTAATCCCTCCTCCCGCCTGCTGCGCGCGCGCTCCTTATTGCACCAACAGGAACCAAAAGCAGAAGTTAGTCAGCTGCTCTGCAGAGCCTGCTTTATTTTTGACTATATATATATATATAGATAGATAGATAGATAGATTAAATCAAATGAACCTAATTGTTAGCATTTTTCTTCAAAGCTAGGGAGACACAATGTACAGATAAAAGAGCCACATGTGACTCTGGAACCTCAAGTTACAGATCCCTGGACTAGACCTTGTATATGAACTACAACTCCCAAGGTCAGAGTGGGAAACACATTCCATTCAATAGTGGTAGAGAATGAGAGATCAAA
>NW_023421698.1:0-1559 GCF_002922805.2 Oryzias melastigma
CTAACGCGTCACATATGAACGTAGGGTTCGGGCCCCCGCCGCACCACTTTTTGACATTTTGGGTGCCCCCAATTTGACATTTCTTATATACTGGCCCATTAAATCAAGCGTCCCCAACCCTTGGGGGATAACATACACAAACCAGTACTGGGTTAGGGTACCAGAACTGGTCGGCGCCCCGAGGGTTGGTTCGGGCCCCCGCCGCGCCACTTTTTGACATTTATGGTGTCCCCAATTTGACATTTCTTATATACTGACCCAATAAATCAAGCGTCTCCAACCCTTGGGGGATAACATACACAAACCAGTACTGGGTTAGGGTACCAGAACTGGTCGGCGCCCCGAGGGTTGGTTGGGGACCCCAGATGACATTCTTTTTCTTGAAAAAAAGTGACCCTCAGACCGGTGCCGGTTAGGGACCCCTGATTGAACGGTAACAGCCAGCACTTCAAAAAACTTGGGGTCACCCAAAACGTCATAAAGTGGCGCGGCGGGGGCCCCAACCACACATCCATATATGACGATTTTGTAAACACCTTAAAGACCCACTTTGATTAAATTCGTAATTATTTTAAAAGTGTTCCAAGTTCTTTTTAACTTAGAATTATATTTTCACCTTGAAATTGAGGGTGGGATTGTTGGTGCGGAGCAACCCCGCCCCTCTTTCTCTCCCCGTGGTCCACCCAGCGTATTTTCTACATCACAAAAACGTTATTTTTCAAACTGATTTTTTTTTCTGCCCCTGATTCACAACAATTTAAATAAATAATGATTCAAAAAGGCCATTTTAAGCTTAAAATTAGTTATATTATCAGAAAAATCCTATAAAAACGGAATTTTCATCAGAGTGGGTCATTTTTACCAGATTTTGGGACAATTTCAAGACTTTTTTCCACCAGATAAGAGGTTAATTTTTGTTATACTATGATAAACTATTATGGTAACCGCTCCAGCTGGATTCTAAATCCTCTCTGAGACAAAGAAATGAACATCCTGACAGGAGCACTTCAGTAAACACGTCTTAATGCAGAAAATGCGCTTTATTCTGAAAGTGCTTGTAAACACAGTCCCGACTCCTTTACTATAAAAGCATCTTTGATGTATTTAGAGCCAAACGCGTGCCGCCAAACGCCTGCTACGTTACATTAAAGCCGCTTGTTTTTGCACGTTGTTACATCTGTGCTGTCAGAGGTGGGGACAAAAAGGAGGAATAAAAACACCAGGAACTGAGCTTCATTAGCTCGCTCACTGGGAGAAAAATGAATAAATGCATTTGGGGGGGAAAAAAGCCAGCTGGAAATGTGGGTCACATGACTCAAACATAAAAATAAATCTTGGGGTTTTGACAAATAGGCCACAGTTAGAAACGTGACCTTGTCATGAGAAAACGCCGCTTTCACCATTTATTTTAGCATTAATATGCATCGTAAATCACAGGATTTATTCCTGAAAATATGTGTAATCCTCACCAAAGCCCCAACAGCTGCCATTGGCTCAGACAGCACGCCAAGAACAATGACAGGTTTGCGGATAAAGAGAAAAACGGCGTGTTAACGGTA
>NW_023421699.1:0-527 GCF_002922805.2 Oryzias melastigma
GACTGCAGGCCTGAAAATGGAGGACTCTAGACTGCAGAAGGTCTCATTTTTTTAACCTGGTGGTCGTAAAGACCAGATCTTTCAGTTGCCAATCAGGGTTGTTCAGCTGGCTCTTTTATCATCTTAGAGACATTGTGTGCTGCCACAGAGGTGTCATCATTGTGTGAATCGGACTGTGACTGTGGAGTGCATTTGGCATTAAAACAATGTAGAAAAGCGCCATGTAAGTATTCACCATTTACCATTTACTTTGTGCTCTTGACTCTTGAAACATCACCTTTGCACTTGCTGTGTTTGGCTGCTCACAGACAATTACAAATATCCACTCAACAATACAGCAACTTCTGGAATTGGTAATGATGGTGGCCAAAAGACTAATTCTACCAGAATAGAAATCTCCTGTTGCTCCTCCTTTCCGTCAATGGGCTACTTATGTTTTCAATGATACAAATAGAAAAACTCTGATCCTTAAGACCCTGCAAATTTACCACCATTTTAAGTTCCTGTGAGCCATTTCTTTCTCATCT
>NW_023421699.1:633-1558 GCF_002922805.2 Oryzias melastigma
ACACATCTGAGCCTGTGTTTGTTCATGTGTTGTTTATAAATGAATAATAATAATAATAATAATAATAATAATAAATCACATTTGCAAACACTATATTTTGAAAACGATGATCACTAAAAAGCTATAAAATCTTAACCTATTTTTAAGAAGTTTGAAACCTCTTCTCAATTTCCTTTTGAATATTTGTTGTCACTTGTTATACATACAGTACGTTTCCCTGTTTTTGCCTATTTTTCCTTATATGTTTGAAGCAAAATATTATCATCATCCTCTTGTAGACAAACATGTAGGCTGAGCATGTAGGTGAGAACTGTTTTAAAAACGTTTTATATTATCTATTTAGACTGATTTCATGAGTAAAATGAGTGATCAGTAAAAGTGGAATGCCCTGCTGAATATTTCTGATGCCCTCTCCAGAGAAAGAGCTGAAACTAGGGAAGCCTCTGCAAAAGTGAGGTGAAACGTTCATTTTAGTTGGTTTCACATGGATTCCTGTGTTTTTTCTAGTAGTGCCACACTGCTGCTTGACCATGTGCTGGTTCAGCATTTAGGGCAGGGCTGTCAAACTCAAGGCCTCCAGGGGCAGCCTCCAGCTTTTTTTCCAGAAATCCGACCTTATTTGCTGCTGATTACGTGGGATCAGGTGCGTTTAGTGGCCAATAAGGATCAACAGCACGTTGGTTGGAAAACATGTAGGACACTGGCCCTCGAGGCCTAGATATGGACACCCTTGATTTATAGTGTCCAGTAGTAGTAACTTTATACAGTTAAATTCAGCTAAAACATTCAAACATCCAAGAAAAGAGGATCTCTCTGACCAGACACCATAGTGGTTCCCCATAGGCTGTCTATTCAGATGAGCCTCTAAAACAGGGATAGTCAACTCCAGGCCTCGAGGGCCACAATCCTGCATGTTTTTACGTAT
>NW_023421700.1:0-1558 GCF_002922805.2 Oryzias melastigma
TGACTGTCACAAATAAAGATATCTATTTAATGTTATTTGGCTACATTTTGGAAACTTTTCTTCCTTTAACCTTTTTTCAATCACTTTATTTAAATCCTTCTGCTTCACATAAATGGATTTAAAGTGTCTTCAATTCTATGTTTAGGTACAATAATATCTATTCATGATTAACATGAATTAGAATGTCATCATTCATAGATGTATGAATATTAATCTCTTTGATTTTTGTATTTTCCAATCAAATATTGACTCTCTTAAGGTTGAAATATCTACGTACAGATGAACATTTATTTTATTTGTCTTCTTCATTATTTTTGTTCATATTTCTTTCTTATTCCCTCTGAAACAAAATGATCCAGATGTTAGGAAATCATTTCATAACCACATCTTGACTCTGCAGATACTACGGCTGAACTATGGTGGTTATTGAAGGTTCGTTCGAGGTCAACATTTTTTAGAACCTCAGAAACATATTTTTACATTTTCATTTCAGGGTTCTCAAATGTGATTGGATGTACTGATGGTCAACATTCCCATCAGAGCTCCATCAATAAATGAGACTTTGTGATCAGAAATCGGATCACTGTGTAGAAAACAACTGAACTTCCTGTCTGTCAGGGAAACAAACAGGAAGTCAAACTCTTTTTCCTCGTTTCTTGTAGGAGTTAACGTTCTAAAAATAACTCTTGAAGGTCAAATCCATGAATTAGGATTACAGATGTTAAACTCCTCACTACACACTTTTCTCAGACAAACACCACACATCTCAGACAACCCCCACCATCACCCCCGAACCCCCAAATGGTTACATTGACTTTTAGAATAGATTTGAACTTGAGTTTCTAGAACTTTGCATGGACAGACCCCGAGCTTCCTCTCTGACCTTCTACAGCCCTACACTCCTGATCGCTCCTTCACATCTGAAGCTTTGAACCTTTGAACCGTTCCAAAAACTGGTTTTAAAACCAGAGGTGATCTTGACTTTCAGACAGTCACCTCACAACTCTGGAACGTTCTCCTGTTGTTTATGGAAGTGTCTGTGACTCAAAAATAAAAGTCAATACTGGAAACACTATTTCTTTTTCAAAATGTAATTGCATTACTTGTCTCTTACATGAAATGAAAAAGCAATTCTCAGAACTGCTTTTTCATTTTCTTCTTCAACTCTGCTCATTCTGTAACTTAATTAACATGATAAAGAAAATGGCATTTGACATTTCATTTACAAAAAGTTCTTTGGTAAATTTGTACCAAAGTTCAATCAGAAATGTCAAATTTGACAATTAAAATGGATTAACAGAAATGCTTTTTCCATTTCACAATGTATCTGCAATATTTGCCTCTTAAATAAAATGAAAAAGGAATCCTCAGAACAGCTTTTTCATTTTCTTCTTCATCACTGCTCATTTTGTGACAGAATTAAAGTGACAAACCCAATTGACATTACTTTTTAGTTGTCACATTCTGCCACACAATAAGTGTCTCAAAAATCTATAGGAGGTCTGGAACGTCCCAAATCAAATCAAATCAAACTTTATTTGTATAGCACTTTTTTAAA
>NW_023421701.1:0-1558 GCF_002922805.2 Oryzias melastigma
AAGTGATTCATCACTGCACGTAAAGATCATTTCTGCTTGGTCAGAAAAGTATCTGAATCCTGATGCCACAAAACGTTCCTCCTGTCACTTTACATTCTGACCAAAACTCATTTTAAACTCTAAGGAGTTTATTGAAAGTGATGCAAAAATATTTAATTGACGAGAAAACATGAACAGCTGCAAGCTTTTTAAACAAGTTTTTTTTTTTCTTTTCATTCAATAAAAGGAAAAACATGCAATGCAACCTTGAGTTGTAAACTCAAAGGATGGAAACAAATCAAAATGAAAAGGGGACAGAAAGAAAAACTATTAGTAAAAAAGAAAAACAGCATTCTGCTGATTTGGTGTACAATAAAAGAAGATTGGGAAAGAAAGAACAAACATTTACAGTTATAAACATCAACCAGTGTGAAATGAACACCGTACCTCGAGGATGAGAAGTTTTTATTGGCACTAGATAGATTTGTAGTTTTTAATTCTTTACTGTAGCAAACTTATTATAATCCACATGTACAATATATGAAAGCCTCATGTATATAAATCCAGTTTTTAGATTAGAGTTCTAGTAAAATGTATATTTTTAAACACGTTTCAAAGAGAAATCAGGAAAAGGTCAAATTTAATGCTTTGAATGTATTTTTGAATAAAAATCTGCAGGTTTATTTTGCATTAAATGTAAAGAAATTCTAATTTTGTTATCATTTTATGAGTTTTTAGTCTTGGATGAGAAGTGACGCTGGTAAAACTGGGTTCCCAGAAAATCTCTCAGGGGATTCCAGAACCAAACAGGTATTTCTTGGTTTAATGGGGAAGAATTGGAGACACTTTGAGCCAACATCCTCTCATGTACTGACACCTTCTCATAACAGGGCTCTAGACTCCATTTTTGCTCTGGTTGCACCGGGCGCACGAGCGGACGCACTCAAACTGAGTCAAACACACAGAGCTGACTCCGCCCCCTGTCACAAACAGTCTCTCCCAAAATCTTTGTTGTGATTGGCAAAACAAAACTCCCATAAACAATCATGGCTGTAAACACGAGAATTCATTCATCATAAATCCACAATAAAGTTTATGACTTACAAATGACTTTAAAGAGTCACCAAACAGGGCAGTTATAGGCTGACTCCACTCAGCTCACGTGGAGCGAATCATAGACATATACAGTATTATTATTATTATTAATAACATTATAAATCAATGTCTATATCTATATGGAGCAGTGTCTTGTACAATGCTTGGAAGACACAGATGAAATCATTCATTCATCCATCTTCTTGTCCGCTTCTTCCCTTTCGGGGTCGCGGGGGTGCCGGAGCCTATCCCAGCCACTGATGGGCGAAGGCGGGGTACACCCTGGACAGGTCGCCAGTCTGTCTCAGGGATGAAATCATGTTTATTGATATTGAACATTAGTAATGACATTTTTCTGTCTGGTTCATGATACTCAGAGATTCTCCTGGGAGACTGAGCTCCACTCCTACAGCGAGAGCTTGAATGACAGACAGATAAGGAAGTAAGTCTTCATCAAACTCATTTTGACAGGTGACCTTTGACA
>NW_023421702.1:0-1557 GCF_002922805.2 Oryzias melastigma
TTTCATTAACTATGTTGACTAATTCATCCCTAAATTTGGTCTGTTTTTGATATAGTTCCAAAAATCTAAGTCTATTTTATCCACATTGTACGTAACCTGTTAAAGCGATGCCCTAAAACAGGATTTAATTATGCGCAGACGGGACTGACCTCGGCTCCAGGACCTGTTCTGAAAACATCTGAGAATCTGACCTTTAGAAAGATTAATGATACGTCTGAAGTTGACCCTAATCTGTACCACAGAACTGAACTGAGAGGTCCCACACAGTCTTGTCCTTTTTAACCCCTTTTTTAAACGTTGTCATGTCAACCAACCTAAACAACCACAGCATTAAAACCATGCTGGTAACTTCTATTAGCTTTGGTAGGACCTTTTTTTTTGGAATTCGAATAAATGGTGAGATAACTGTGAAAAAACAGAGGAAATATTTCGATTTTTCCCTTTTCAACATATTTGCTGGAACTGAGTCTAAAAGTAAATCTGAAAAATAATTTAAAACAAAATCAGTGTCAACAGAATTTTACATTTGGCCTGGAAATACTTTAATGTAAAAAAAAGTTAGAAAACAAAGAAACAAAACAGTTTTGCTCTTTTACTCTTCATTAAGTGATATAATAAATGTCTCTTTGCACATCATTATCAGTATAATAATAATAATGATAAACAATATAATATAATAAATGTTCAAATATTTTGTTTTGTTTGATGAGTTTGGACTTTTTCTTCATGTTACAACCAGATACTCAGCGATAATCTCCATCTGATCCTGTGTCGCTGAAAGTTTGTATTTTTTTTGAACATCTAATTCAAACCTTGAATGTTTTGATTTAAAATGTTAAAATGTTATTATTATTATTAGATTAAAAAATGAAACTGTTTTTTTGACATTAAAATGTGAACTTGACCATCCTGCGTGAGTTTAGTTTTCAGCGTGGTCAGTCTCAGCTCAGGCTGAGCAGTAAATGAGTTTATCTTTCTGAAATTAGAGGAAATATTATTTCTTAGTATTTCTCAGAGTATTTATGGTATGTACTGTATCCAGCAGCCTACACAGATAAGTGGTGCACTAGTTTTTATCTAATTTCCATTCAAATCAAGAGTTGTCTTTATGCTGATTGAAAAACTCAGATTTAAGGTGAAGGATCTGTTTCTGATCATCTGTCTGCTGCTCATTCGTTTTTCTATTAACTGAAGCTTATCGTTTATGAGACTTTATTTACATGCATCTCCATTAATCTTTTATTGGACTTGGCTGGATTTTATGGATTGAGGAAAGTGATAGAATGAGCTCTTAAAAGTGATGACCCTGTGCAGGACGGAGGATCGTCGTGTTAAAACGGGTCACGAAAGCCTCATGAATTCTGAGTTGACCGCATGCAGACGAAGTATAAACTCAGATCGTCACACATGATACATCCCAGCCAGCGAGGCCAGGTGGACCCATGTCGTTTAAAAGTGGGCAGAAAATGTGGGTCCCAAATGGGTTTGTCCACCGTTTCCGTGGTGGGCCCCACCCATTAGCTTAAGTGGACACTCAGTGGGTAGGCTAGCTATGCT
>NW_023421703.1:0-1557 GCF_002922805.2 Oryzias melastigma
CTCAAACAAATATAATGGATATTATGCGGATGAAGAGGCTTTAAGGTGTTTGGTCCTCTCCAGACTTTATTTCCCCACTCTCTTTGGCAAAGGCCTTCACCACTGAACAATCAAACCTTTGTCCCCTTACGAACCCCGATCCTGCTTGTTTTCCCTCATGAACCCCTGTGGGGTTCACCTCATTGTGAATCCTCTGCAGATTGTCCAAAAGACCAAAGATCGGACACTGGCCAAAAGCAGTAAATGATGATAGAATGAACCAATAAAGAAAAAGATAAAAACCCTACCAATAGCAAGAGTCTGAAGAAACATAAATTTTGAGAAGTTTAGTCCACTTGCTTTAGTTCACAACAAATGTTTTTACGATGGGGAGAGGCCTGTCTTTCTCCAGGACATGCCTTTTCCCCTCCCCATGGAGACAGGGCAGGAACGAGGATATTTTTGCTGACTCATGAAAACTCTCTGAACTTTATAACACTCTTTTTAAACCCAAAATACAAAATACTTCTCTGTAAACTCTCCTTGTTGGAAACCTGTCAGCTTTTTGCAAAGAAAGCGTTAAAAGATTAAAAGCTAATTAGAGAAAATTCTCATCTCTTTGAAATTTGAATATTCTTTCTCTGCTTTTTTTTGTCATGTTGGAGGATATAATGAGAATGAAAAATTAAAATGATATTTCTTTATTCAACTTATGGTGAATCAAAAACAGATGAAAAAAGGCAGTCTGGAAGAGATTGCATTAGTGATGTAGAAAATATGCAGTGCAAGCCGCTCCATTCTGATGTAGACAAAGATTCATGAACGTCTTTGTTTTCCTCATCTGAGCTGACATCTGGATAAAAACTGTACAGCTGGATAGCTCCAGTATTTTGTTGCACCGGAAGTGTTAGAGGGTTGAGGGGCTGTAAGCTAGCGGGAGAGCATCTAAATCACGTGTCAAAGCCAAGGCTCGGGGGCCGGATCCGACCCACCGAGCAATTGTATCCGGCCCACCAGATCATTTTATTTAATTGTTTTTAATGGACCCTTGTTATCTTGTGCTTATTTCTATCTTCTATAATTTTTACAAAATGTATTTTTACGGAGAGTAAAATATTGAACATTGTTTAAGGTTTAAGGTTGATTTATTCCAGAATAATATTCCTGACTGTTTTTATTCATAGTCATTTTAAAAAGTGACATTTTTAAAGTTTTAAAGCCCAGGGCAGGCCTTGACCCTGACGTAAAAAGAGGGTTGATGGGAAGTGGGGTTGGGCTTACTTCCGCGCCAAGAGTCCTGCTCACAACTTAGAGGCAAATTTCTACTGAACTCCTGCCGCTTTGTAGAAACCGTTTTATTATTTTGGATAGTAAAATTTGCATAATTTAGTTTTTTTTTTAATGTTCAAACACAAAATGAAAATAAACACAAGATTTAAAAATGAAAAAATTACAAGTATAAATCATCATTAAAATGATTTTAAATCATCTCTTTTATTCATTATTGAAACACCACTGGACTACTTTGAAAATACACTGTTCACCTTTGCTGTAATTCCCATGGGGAATTACTGTAAA
>NW_023421704.1:0-1557 GCF_002922805.2 Oryzias melastigma
ATATTTTTTTACTGTAAAAATTGAGATCAAACTGTTTTATAAGAAAGATCAAAAGAGTATAGATGCAATAAAAGTATTTAAACAAAAAACAAAGCAAAGACAAAGTCAAAACATTGTATATTAAAATGTATTTTTATAAGCAGGTGTGAACCCTCACTGAGCTTCTGTATCTACAATGTTCAAAGGACTTATTTTCAGCATCATAATTACATGTAATATATGAAGTTTTTCAAAAACAGAAATTTTAACGCTAAAAAACTTTCACAGTAAAAAATTGAATGAAAACAATTTCAATGTCCAGCCTGTGTCCATAAAGAACCAGTGAATTCCAATGAAAAGTCTATATAAACATGTTCAAAACATGCAGCCAATTAGCGTTTTACAGTTAAATCAAGTCATACTTTGACCAATCAGGGACTTGGATTTGGACGTGACATGTTGATGGTGTCACCTTTAATTTACTAAAGCACCAACCTTTGAAAAATTGATCATGAAGGAGAAACTAATAGAAGCAGTTTGTGCCCGGACAGAATTATGAGTATTTTATATATCGGAATAAAGCTGTGAAAGAAAAAGCTTTGAGCGAGATTTAACCTCACATCAATCCTCTTCCATTTGTAGTTGGTGGACATGCGCTAGCAAACAGACAAAGAAGGCCCACCCTGCTTGTACAGTGTGAACACCATGGGCTGAACACACGTCAAATGCGCACGTAGCTTAATGAATAAAAGATGCAACAATATTTGCTTTAATACTCATTTTTGTTGAATTACGTTTTAACACATAATTGAGACATAAACATGTATTGGAGAGGATAAACAATAGATGACACAGCAATGTTTTTACATTAAAGCTAGGTACACATCACTCAAGCAACGCTTCCCTTCATATGAAAATTAGGTTTTTGATCAGCAGTGGAGAGAAGTGCTACTTGAATATTTAAATTAAAGGATGCTTGGTCTATATGCTGATATTTTTTATGCACATATATAATTAGAGGTAGTTATTATTGTTGTTTATTTTTTATTTTTTATTAATGTTAAGAATTAAGGAAGACTATGTTGGAAGTAAGTTATTATTGTTTAATATTTTTTGTCTTGAATCTTTGATTTGTTTGATTTCTATAGAAAAAAAATTGTTTTTGAAAGAAAAAGTTAAAAAAGCTAGGTACACATCGAACATTTAATTTGCGTTAAAAAAGCTAGGTACACATTGAACATTTAATTTGCGTTCAATGGTGTTCACACTGCACAAGCAGGGAGGGACTTCGTATTTTCTACTGTTTACTATTACATGTTTGCCACCCACAATTGAAAGAGCCTTGGTGTGAAATGTCAAATTGGTGCAAATCTGCAACATAGGCACAAAACGGAAACAATTCAGTTTATTGCTGACGTCCTTGAAATGGCGGATATGGATAAGCTCACGCCAGGAAAGTGGTTTATCTTTATTTAAAAAAAACAAATGCAGAGGTTGTCAGGCTTGTCACTGACTTCACCAGACAAACCAACTACACAGTGAGTTTCACCTACAAAATCTGAGCCCCTGATTGGTCAA
>NW_023421705.1:0-1557 GCF_002922805.2 Oryzias melastigma
AGTTTGAACATGTTTGCAAAACGCGTTCCAAGAAGAGGCTATCAAAACTGAGGGCATGGCACGCTTTCAAGACGAAGACGGAGAACCTAAAACACCAATTCTTAAAACTAAAGACATCAAAACACATAAAAAATGACCAAAAAAATCAGGCCAGATCACGTGGTTGACTGACTCGGCATCAAATGATCAGTTTCGGATATTTAATTTATTCTAACTATGATCAACACTTTATATTTCAAGCTTATTATTCTGAATAAATACTCCAGTAGAAGTCTGCATGTCATGAACGGATCATGACATGTTATTGGAGGAAAGCTCACAAAAATGGTTCAGTCAAGCTAGCAAGATGCTCTGTGCAACAAAATAAGAGGTTTTTTTTTTAAAGTCGTCATCGAAGTCATTGAATTCGTCTATAAGTTTCATCAAAATATTTTTTACATGAGACTAAAAAAAGATCATTAAGAGGTTAAAAAGTGAAAAAGTCAGCAAGATGCTCAATAACTTTTTTAAAAAAACACTTTAAACTGATGGCAAATGTCTCAATTAGTTTGTCTTAATGCAAACAACAAACTACAAATGCATTTCAATAGAAAAAATAAAATAATTAATGTTAAGCTCTCTCTGCTGCTGACAGACAGACAGACGGCTACACAGCAGCTGCTAACTGTGCTAAGTGCTAGCTCAGTGATCTAACCACTTAGTAAACGAACTGATGTTGGATATGTCTGATTTATTTTTCTGACAGAGAAATAAAGTTAAGAAAAATTAACAACTAGAGGTTAAAGTCTTAATAAGTTAAAAATCCCATAATCTTAAACTAACCAAATTGTTCAGTTACTGTAATGATAATAACCATGAACTATCATCATCATAGTTATGATACAACAAAATCATCATTCATTTTTGAGAATTTCAAATGAATTTATGAATCACATTTGGCAAAAAATTCAATAGTTCTAAAGATGTTAAAGCTAAAGTCCCTAAACTAAACTAATTATCAACTACATTTACTAGATAACAGTTCATTTTTTGGGTAATTTGAGTTTTTTTCATGTTTGTTAAAGCTAGTTTACAAAAGTTCTCTGTTAAAGTGTTAAATGATAAGATATAGTAAATTAAATAATAATTGTGAAACTGAAAATCTGCTTTAAAAATCTAAAGTAAACTTTTTTCATTCTTTACTTGTTAAGAATTGCATATATATAGTAGAACTGTTGTATTTCAAATATAACATTCAAAATTAACATTTAATTTTAAAACATACAAGAGTGAATCTCGTGCCCACTAAGGGGCAACCTGCTGCAGGCCTGGATGAAAATCCAGGTTGATCGTGGATCAGGCGGCAGTGCTCAATCTTTGTCCACTGGCGCCTCTTCTTTGACGAGAAAAGAGCTTGAGCTTGAGTGCAAGACGTATAAGTGCAAACTAGATACAGTTGGGCTCCTCTCACACTCACATGTTGGGGACTGGAACCAATCTTTTCAATAAAGGTTGGACTTTTTCCATTTCTGGAGTTTCCCTGGGTGGTATGTGACAATTTGGGATTGCTTGTTGCCC